>NW_024582536.1:1057858-1140885 GCF_018398535.1 Haplochromis burtoni | reverse complement strand
TCGAGTCAGACGGTGGAGCGGATTAGCGCGCTGTATCGACAGCTGTGGAAGCGCCAAGCCGATCGACTCGACGGGGGAAAGAGAACAAATGTTAAGCTGCCGATGGCGTCACGTCGACTCTTCCCCCGAGGCTTCACGCAGCATAAAAATGTCCCAGATACTGAATAATTTTATCTGATGGCGCCCTGAAATGTTTTCTTTAAATAGATGATGAAACCAGCTGTGCTGAAGATGAGCTAATTTCTTTCTTTTTTCTAGAAAAATGATGAAACTATGCGAAGGATTGATGAAACAGCTTTACTTTTCCAGCTCGCAGAGGCCTCCAGAACACAGATTTTTAAACCTAGGCCACTAAAATGTAATGAAAGTAATTTTTTATGAAGAAAACATTAATCAGTAGAATGAAAACGAAGCAAACAGACATTAATAATGGCTTTTCTTTAACTGCTGATGGTGATATGTAACGAGTCATGAGAAATGCTGGAGATTGGAGCCTTCAGATGTGTGTGAGGAGGGTGAGCACAGCTGCATCTTTTCAAGATAACGAGCCAGTCTTCAGGACTAATAACAGTAAAAATAATAATTATCATTATCAGTACACCTGGTACGAGGGTAATTTCCCAGGCAGCAGCTGAGACAGTCAGTGACATGGAGACACAGTGCATTGTGGGAATATCGTGAGGAGCTGAGCTTCTGGTTCACTGCAACAATTTGAGGATTGGGACTCTGCAGACCGTGACCTGATGGCCGAGTGTTCATTATTCTGGGCTCTTTACCCGTTTTCTGTTTTCCTTCACTTCTTCTGACAAATACAGGCTGAAGGTCCCAAAAATAAAATCCCAAGTGCTTCAGTCCAGCTTCACACAAACTCAGGGCAGGTGTAGATCCAGTAACCGCAGGCTGTCAGTCAAAGTTGGACATTTTAACACAGAGTCTGGTGGGACTGACTTGCTCTCGGAGCCAGCCTCATGTGGCCGTTAAGTGCCACGAGCTAACACGATGTGTCAGTAGGCTTCAGTGCATTTAACCGAGGCTGCACACACCACAGACACGGTCACGTTCCCAGGTTGGTGAACTTGGTTGGGAAGTTACACTGTAACACCGTGAACCACTTTGCTGTCATCTGTTAAAAGGAGTCTTCAGTCTGTGGGAATATTGGCTGAAAACAGCTAAACCTGCATTTGTGTACAAATCAGCCATTAGCAGCCTCCTCTGCTCGTGTTACTGGATTACGTTAACAAAAACCCAAAACTTAGAAGCACGTTCTGCTGAGTGAGACTCTCTGAGCTGACGTTTGTGACGTCCTCAGAGAGTGTAAGTCAAGCCGAATCTAAAATATGTGTTTCATGTCAGTGTGTTTGGATCTGACGGGGTTTTGACTCTGAGAAGCAGCAGCTTCATTACCATAATTGCTTCAGAGAGCTGAGTGTTGCAGCTGTAAGCAGCCACACTACAATAACACACACACTGTTGTTTGAACACAATAGGAAGTGTTGTTGAGACAACGTTGGTTTGGGGAAATTCTGAGACCTTGAATGCATCATTAGCAGCTCGGGACCAATCCTCAGTAGATGGTTTGTTCCTCAGTGGTGTGAAGGACTCCAAACTGCTGCAGTGAATGAGCCGTGACTGTAGGTTTTAGCTGCTCTTTGTATGTTGGCTCAGAGGTGGGTGTTCATTCCCGAACGAGTCAGACACATCAGGGACACGACACAAGTGTCAGAAACAACAAAGCTTCACCTTTACCACAATTCAAATACTGAATTTACTGAATAAGAAATGACGTGTAGATCTTTTTACTTTTTTTTTCAGCACCTAAATTTTCCTTTGCTTTTATTTTTGATAGATTAGTAATCTATAAAAATCCATATCATGAAAAGTTTTTTGTCTTTTACTATAAGAATATGAATTTTGAATTAGCTTTATGATTATTTCCACAAGTCATCAGCTAACATGGACAATCTCGGATATCACCCAAGACACTGATACCTGCTAACTACCGATAAGTAACGACTAATAAAACTGGGAAACACCAAAACTGAAGCAGAAATGTTTTTTTACCCTCCATTTGTACAACAACTTTTTTTTTTTTTGTACACAAACAAACAGTTTTGTCAGATAAATCTAATATCCAACAACACAAGCACGACAAGAATGCTCAGGACGCTCAGCTCGGAGACGCCATCCAGCTGAGGTGAAGCCAAACAGACACCCAGCTGTGTCGCCATCCAGAGAGGGTGGCTCCAAAAACAAAGAGACGAAGAGGCCACGACTCCTAATGATGCAGACTTTAAACCTTTTTAGAGTTTAAATATAAAATATTTGAATGTTGAAATTATCCATAAAGGCCAACACAGGCTATAAAAACAAGTTTATTTCTGCTGTAATAAACATGTCTGTAGACACAGGTGTCTGTCATTGTTGGGGCCTCTAGTGGACTTTAGAGGAATTGCAGCTTTTGACATTATTTTTCAGTGATGTTTAGATTGTAGTTTGTTCTCTGTTTTAAAAAGAAAAAACAATTCAATTTAATTCTTTAAAAAATAATTGTTTCATTTGTTTAGATCATAAATCTCCCCTAACAGCTTTTTATCTGCTCAGTGGAGCAGCCTGAAACCTGAAATCAGTCCCCCTGAGGAGGCCCTGCCGTCTTTAAATCTCTGATTTAACTGGTTGTTTGAATTCGTCTCCTCTCGCAGCTGTTTCTCTCAGCATGAACCAGACTTCCACTTACTCTAAACTAGGTGACCCATCAACACTCCCGCCGCTCATTCACTTTTTCTGCCGTTCCTCGACTTTAATCTGTGCCTTTATTCTTCATCCTGTGCATGTGCTCTGTTTGTTTGTGACTCTCAGCACGATGCAAGCTGCGCGGACTTCTGCATTAGCCGTCCTCCGTCTCCGGCTTCGTTCCTGTCTGTCGTCTGTGTCCCTCCTTTGCTTCCCGCCCACCGCTGAGCCCATAACGCGGCGTCATTAAAACGCAGAGCACGCAAAGTTCCCGGCTCACCCCTGTGGAAACGCTGCCTTCTGTTTCTCAGCACACACCGCCTTCTCGATCCATATATCTGCCTCTCTTTACTTTTGCTTCCCAGAGTGACTCAGGATGAGCAGCGTTTCATCATCTTGCTCCAGGACATTTTGTCAGCAGGCTGTTTTTGCCGAATCGAACCTTTTGATCCTTCGCTTAAAGAACGACGTGTCGAACCTTCCTGTTCTGACTCGCCCACCTCCCACATCGCTGTGAACGCATTTACTCTGAGAATCACAATGCAGGAAGCGTCAGGAGCTGCATATAATTAGAAGAAAGCACTCGCAGGTTTTATTCCTGCAGCTTCTTCTGAGTTTGTTGAACTTTGTTTCTCGCTGGCGGCGCGCTGATAGGCTTCAGAGTTTAATAAGAGAGGAAAAAGCAGGCTTCTGTGTGCTGTACCTGTACCTGGAAGGACAGAGCCAGCACACAGACTTACACCCGAGTCATTCCATATAAAATCCACCAAATCTTTTAATTTTAATTAATTTTTTCTGCGTTTTTGGATGGATTTAAAATTTTGATTCTGTGGTAAAATTCACCTCCAGTTTGTAACCATCAAAGGCGTCTGAAACTGAGCAGCCATCGTGCAGTAGAAAACTGTTAGTACCTGAAAGCGTCGCTTTACTTCAGTTTGACTTTATCTGTGTAAACTAAAGTTAAATGTGTTTTTTTTTCACCTTTAGTTGTTTGGCTCATATTCATTGAGGGCTATCTGTTCGGTTCAGTGGGTATAACACGAGGTGGACTGACTCTCTCAGCTGCGTGCCCAACCACCGACCCCAACCTCCTCCATCAGCGAGGACAACAAAAACATCACCTGTTTGTAAACGTTTCAGCACAGGTGTAGCTGATGTAGAATCTAAATTATATCATGATGTTTCAGTGAATTATCTGATAACAATGAACAAATTATACAGGAAAATAAAAGACTGAATAATGTTTTTGCTACGATTGCACTCGCATGCAGCAGCATTTGTTAGTGCCATTCATTCTTTTACAGCGAGCTGATGTCACTGATGACACACTGCTTAATTCAAGCTGTGCCTCTGTTGCCACAAGGTGCCAGCAGCAGCGTTATAGTGCAATAATAATGGCTTAGAAGTCATTTCGACTGCGTTAGTGCTCCGTGGAGCTGTTTACTTGTGGGTTGCACATCACCAGCTGCTCGTATCTCGTCCTGCGTAGCGTGGTTGTTCTCTGCAGTTTGTTTAAAGTGTTGAAACGGGTTTGTTGTTCCCACTTTTAGCAGGAACCGTTTTCCTGCATATTTTGTAAAGTCCGTTCTTTGTTGGAGGGCTAATGATCGGAGGCTGACACGCTGCTCTCGCTCTCAGGCATGCCTGGGCCTGCGTCGTGAGTTTTGCGTCACTATGTCATTAATAACACAAGATGATATCTTCACTTTTTTAAAAGTTAAACTGGTGTTATCATGGCCAGTATGATGCAGCAGAGGTCTGTTTGAACCAAATGCTTTCTCTTGTTTTTGTCTCCCTGCAAGAAAAACACAAAAAATCGATGTGAAATGTTTCCCTGCAGGTCTAACAGCCGTGTAAAAATACTTCTAATAAAGTTTATTGAATGCTCTTACATATGATTTCACCGTGTCAGTGAAAAATACCAGAAGCCATTATTATTAAAATCTGATCCGATCGGAGGGCAGTTTGGTTTATTTCAGTTGTTTTGATGATGCAACAAGTGAATCCCTGAAATCCAGCCTGTAGCTAATAATGTGTACAATAACAACGCTCTAAATAAAAAAAAAGTGAGTCAGCCTCTGACAGGTTTAAAAGCCTCCTGCTGTCACGACGAGTCCCACAGTCCCTCTGCAATGAGTGTGCAGTCTGAGCTGGGAGGCGAGGCGCTGCGGTGCTCAGAGCTTTCTGCTCCTCTAGGTTTATTTAGACTCACTCGGTGACCTTGAGAGGAGCAGCAGCTCCTTTCCTGCCTCTCGTGAAGCAGGTGAAGTATTGAAGTTACGATCATCCTGAGACGACACGCTGCAAAGTCACGGAGTCACACGGGAAGACTCTGAGTTTGTCTCTACTTGTAGGAAGTTTTTTATTAGTGACACTGTTTCTGGAAAAAGCAGCAATTCACAAGATTTACTGCTGCAGAAGCTGATTTAGCGACTAACTTTACCGAATGGGGTCGTTGCTATGCTGCTCACAAAGTTAAGGGAACGCTTGGTTGCGACGGTCTGACCCAGAGTCAGTGAAACTTAGGAAGAATAAACCACACAAATCAAAGTGACATCAGGTGCACTGGAGCGGCAACAACAACACCACGCCCAAAAAGGCCACAGAGGGCTCTGGCTGTGCGCCTCCTGCTTCAAATACCAGTTCTGCTGCTGGGCTGAAGCCTTCTGCATCCCTCGTGTAACCCCCATCTCCTGCCGTCTCCTCCACATTCCTGACACTGGGCTGGATGAGAGAGCGGTCTGTGGCCTTTCTTTTGTTTTTGTTTTTTAAGGCTTGTCCTGTTGTTGCCTCTTCAGTGCAGCTGTTGTCACTTTGATTTGCACCAAAACAGCTGGAATATATTCACAATGATTTATTCTTCCTAACTGCAACAATGATTTCCCGAATTTTAACGAACTTTTGTGAGACTGTGATGATCGAGTGTAGAAATGGGCTGATAAATGACTCATTCAGTCATTTTGGCTACTCTGAGTCTGTTAGCTGTGGCTCACTGCTAAGGGTGTGGCTCAGCAGGTAGAGCAGGTCGGTTAGTGGTTTGATCCCTTTCTCAAACCATGGCTCTACCTGCAGTGGAAGAGTGTGCACGATAGACTGTATTTAAGTTGATAGCTTCAAATATTTTTTGTGCCAGTATATTCAGATTTAAGGGTCAAATAATTAGATTTAAATCTAGAAATGTGTGCTGAAAGAATGACTGTGAATCTGATGCTTTCGTGTGACAGTTTTTGATGATTCAGCCTCAGTTTGACGAGCAGAAATGGTCACTTCCCTCCTGACCTGTTGAAGCAGCGCTGCAGCTCATCACATTCTGCTCTGCAGACTCTCGACAGCAGATTTTCCCTGAGAGGAGGAAAGCTGTCGTCTGTGCTCATTAGATGGGGCGTCAGCCTGCAGCATTTGTTGGGGTGTGTTAATCTGGAAGAAGATGCTCATTCATATTTACAAATGGTGGCGAATGAATAAACCGAGACTTCTGCACACGAAAAGACTGAGATGGCAAACAACCGGAGCGCGAATCGGTCGCACTCTCACAGGAGACTCCATTACAGTCCACGAATAAACAGCCTAAAGAGGGGCTGACAGTTCAGTTCTCTCTGGTCTGTGGTTTCCTTTAACTCACGTCTGTCTGCTTCCACTCCACTAATTACCATATTTACTCCCCGTGTAGCGAGCGGCTCCGTGCTCCAGAAATCACTGCATGGAGGAGAGAGAGGGCCTGCTGCGTTTCAGTCACCATGGAAACTAAAATGCCAAAAGCAAGAGTGCTTCGTTCTGAGCGAAAGAAGTACATCAGAGGTGAAGAGACCAAACAACAAAAGGAAAAAACACCTACCCTATTTAATGTTCTGTGAGCTCAGAGGGAGCTGTCAGAGAAAATCTGCTGCTTTTTGTGTTCAGTGTCTGAATCTGTGCTGCTGAGAAGCTTCAGTCATGAAGCTTCAGTCTCACTTACAGAATCAGGTTTTTGTTCTGCATGATTCACAGCTTAAATAATCTTATACTGCCCCTGTATGCACCGCCTCAGTTCCTCCTTTATCTGAAACAAGCTGATAAAGCTCCTGTCTCTTTAAGGCCTCACCCCTCCTTAAAAGCCCACTTCCTTCTAATTGGATGCTCCTCGCCTGACTTCCATAAACCGATTCTCTTCCATAGATTCTCTTGTGTTTCTGGAGGCTCCAAAAACAAACTGTAAACCTGCTAAACAGGTATTATTTGTTTTCAAAGAAATATACTCTTTGATCTTTGACCCTTTAAAACAAAAACGAATAAACGGTGCAAGTGAAACAAATGGTTAGACACAAACCAATTAATCGTATAAAAACCTTTTCGATAGTTAGCAGGTTTGGTTGAAATATAAAACTGGTATCTTTTTCCAAACTGGAGGCTAAACGTAACCCTCAGTAAAAGCACTCTGAGAATGTTTTTGAATTTAAATTTTGAAACGAGATTTTACTAACAAGATGTAGCCGACCAACAAATACAAGGCTCTCCTACAACAGTGATTTGTCAGTTACATCACCAAGAGCCATAATTAAAAAAACTTCATGCTTCATTTATTAAGATTCTAAAATATCTACTGAGGCAAAAAAAAAAATTACTAGTTAAGTTTATATGAATGAAGAAGAAAGCTGTTTTCACATAGACTTCTACAGAGTGGGCTGCCCCCTGCTGATCATGTTCATCTTTTAGATACAGTCTGTGGTCTTGCCACTATGCAGCCCTCTCAGGAGCACCTCCGGGTACTAACACGGACTGAGATGTTGAAGCTCCTGAGAAAATGAACAGCTCGATCCAGAGTGACGACACAATAAGCATTTCCTCTCATCAGAGTAATAAATAAACACCATGTGCAAGAATGGCACTGCTGTGGTAACCATGCACGTAACAACAATAAGTAAACGTCTGCCACCACACAGCTGGAACTGCTGCAAACATCTACTGTGGTGCATGCATCACTGCAATCACACGATATGTTTCCAGATTTGACTGCTGACTGGCTCTTTTGTAGGAGGGACCGCCACAGTATACCGAGCACAGTATTTTGCAGTTATCAGTGCTTTTCAGTGGATGTTCTTTACAAATGATTTATTAAATAAAATAAGAGATCTAATGGTGTGTTCACGCCAACAGGACCATCTCGTTTCAACTTGTTTCCTTATTGGCAAATATTTGTGGGTTTCCAAAAATTTATATATTACATAAATGGTAGACACACCACAGGCAAGACTCAAACTCACGCCCTTTGGATGAAAATAGCGTGGCGTATGCCCGTGTCCGTTAGTGCAGGAGTATATTGTGCTTTAAGATGTGACTAACAGGCTTACTGACCATCTGAGATTGTGCTGGCTGGTTAAACCACCTCAGGAATGTGCTACAAATAAAACATGACACACCTGAAACAGCTGCTTGGGTTTTTTAATGCAGCCTTGAGGATTTTCCAGTAATTGATCATTTCCTGCTGTCACCACTGTGACTCTGTGTTTGGCATTGAATCTGGGGGAGCTGATGACTGAGCAGGGAGGAAGGCAGCCTCTGCTGTTTGACTGATGGTTTCGTTTCCCTCGACGGAGAACAAATCCTGATGATTCAGTGCTTTTTGTTATGACAGGCCACTTTACAGTGCATCAAAATGCTGCTCTGCTGCTCATGTGTTTGGTGGCTTTGGTGTTTTTGCTGTAGTGATAAACATTCAGATGTTCAGGTGAAGCTGAACTTCTGCTGAACTCTGAAGAAAAGGTCTGATAAACGCTTGTCCAAGCCGATCGAGCTGATCCAGTTCATTATACGAAGTTTCTGTGACGGTTTTCCTTGTTGTTACTCGCAGGATTGTCTTTTATTTTTAGTAATGCTGCTGGGCTCTTTGCATAAGAGTCTACTGAGGTCAGACATTTTGGAAAAGCTCTTGATGTGAAACTCTCAGAGGACTCAGGTTTACATCAGTGACTCATGACTGCAGGTGATGTATTAATGATCTCCATCTAATGTGTGCTCAGCTAAACGTTTTGCTTGATTCTCATTTACTTTATTTACAATCATATGGCACTCACAGCAATTTATGGATTTCAAGGTAACTTTGATGAACTATCAGAAAAAAGTTAAAGATTATTTTTTTAAGTCTTCTTCTGTGTATCTGTGATTTACTGGTTTGCTCACATGCTAGCTTTTCAGCCAAGGTCTCAGATTTAGAGGTCACCCTTGTTTAAAGGCTCTTGTCTTGTTCTGGATCTTCAGACTAAATAACGACCCTCCGTGTTGTTAAAGCAACTGAGCTGCATGTGGTGGATTCGGGAGGACAGACGGCAATAAGATGAAGGTCACTGAGAATGTGTCTGTATACTCTACCCTCTGTATTAGTACATGATACATACATTAATATCCACAGCCGAGTGTTCAGCCTGTCAAGGTCAAAGGGCCGAATGAGCAGTTTAGCACATTAAAGTTTAGTTTTAGAATCCAACACAGATCACTGGGCTTTGACATTTTATCTGACCAGAAGTCAGAAACTGAAAGAAATGAAACTAGTAGTTTGTGAATTGTAATGTGAGTTAATTAGTACTCCTGCATGTTCTTCTGTTTGTATTAACTTTCAAAAAATCCAAAAAAGCTAATTAAACAGGTATGAATATGTTACATATTCATTTTATAACTAAAGTGAAAAGTTGTCAACTAGACTTGAAAGGTAGCAATTTAGCTAGCAGGTTACTACTAGCTAGTATGTTAGCATTACTCTTATAGTTAACTGTTAGAGTCAAAATCATTCTTCGTTTTGATTCTCATGACAACATTGTCTTTAGGATTAAACAAATAATAAACTGAAAAGTTCTCAACTAGCTATATATTCAATGAGTTAAAATGGTTAGCTAATTAGCAGCTAGTTAGCTCAACAGCATTAAAGTCAACTAGTGGAATTAAGACAGTTTTTGGATCTAACAAGTTATATTACACAATATATCCACAGTCTCCTGTCACAGAGGTCTTGTTGCACTCTATGGTTTTTATAGTAAAAGCCTACCTCAAAAAGAAATGACGAACACACTCCTGTCAACCCTCAACAACGTCATCACACCTAAACCATAATCCATTTATCCGTTATTCGTGATCATCCTTGTTTTACACTCCACCTTTTCCACTATAGTTTTACAAAGTCTTTACTTTTAAATAACCCCAAACAACAAACTTGGCTGAATTACCCCCATTGAGAACTTTTGTAATTAACCTGCTAGCAGAGACTGAAACTGAATGAGCGCTGGGATGAAAAGGGATACTGTCATGGAAATCGTCATGTATCTACACCTGGTTCAAGGGACTGATATAAGGAGGTTTGACTGGCTATAGTGACATCTGCAAACTTTATTTGGAGTTGCTAAAATGCAAAAATCACAAATAGTAGAAATAACATCCTCCACTCTGTCTCTGCAGCATAGTAACTTGAACTAACGTCAGTGGAGCTTTTTCCACTTTGAATGACCTTTTGCTACCCTGGAGTCACTGTAGGTGTGTGAAGACCTGGAAAGGACATGCTCGGGACTCAAAAGCACTTTGAATGGATTCTATTCAAGCTAAAAAAGATTTTCCAGCATCTCTTTAAATGTCCTGTTTTTCTACTTCTGAGTTTGAGTGGATTCTTGTGATGACATCTTGAAGGACCCAGCCTGAATTCCCATCAGAGATAACTTCCACCCAGATCAGTTATCGGCTCCATGTTTCCCTCCACATGTGTTGAGATAATGTCACGGTCGGTGGAGCTGTTGTGTTTTATGTCTCTATAATTCACCTTGATCCCCCAAACATCCAGATAGTGTCTTCACTCTGGGAATACACCCAATAACAGACTCTATCTGCTCCCTCTGAGGCAGTCAGTGGTGATGAATCGGTTCAGCTGCTGAGCCAAAGCCACCCGACTCTGCAGCGCTGAGCCTCCAGGGACGCCACGGGGTCGCTGAGTGATTCCAGCTAATTAATGAGCTGCATAAAAGGTGGAGTTCAACACATCAGTTACAGCAGGATAATAAAGTGATCTCCAATACATGTTAATAACTCCTAAAATAAACGGTGAACAAGCCTTATAAAGACTTAGTTTGGTGCATTTCTTAGTCTTAAAGCTATTCTTTGTGTCTTGTTGTTGTCATGGTTAATGTACAAAAGTTGCTTAAATGCACATTGAAAGATAAATGATTAATAATTTTTAAAAAGTTTTAAATATATTTAAGTGACTGGCTGTTGATTTAAAAGCAGTCCGATCATGCATTCCAGCTCAAGAGTGGTTAGACATGGTGCTGATTGGGTTCAAGCTTGAGAAGTCACCATATAAAAAAGAAACCGTACATAAAGTGATCATACGGTGTGCTTTGTCAAAGATGCTAGCATCTCTGAGACGCACCGGGAGTTCCTTGGTTTTATGGCGATACTGAACTTGGCACAAACGTCCTTTTAAGGACAGAAGCTTTAGTTTTATGTTCAAAAAAGTGGCACCAATAAGCTTTGCACGTCTGATTCTTCTTCAGAACAACTAAATATTTTCCAAAGGTGTCTTTTGAATTGTAAATCCTGACGTTTGTGACAAAGTTTATAGTTTTAAGGATCACGAGAGGCAGTTTCGGTGGTCTCTGCCAGCCACTCTCTGAGGAGGTGGGAATGAAAGCACCGTGGGAAATCATGAAATGTCACCGCAGTCAAACATATTTTATCACTGTATTGGCTGTGACCTACTTGGGGTATTGTGGGATGCTCTTTAATTGCGAGCATGCAAATTTTTAAGCCCCCCAATGTACTGCACATGTGCCAAGACACGCCAGTCAAAATAGGACGCCCACGAACTCTAATTAGTCATCGTGACGTCACAGATTAGTCTTCCTCCAAATCCACAGCCAATTTCTGTTTTTCTCCTCAGATTTGGGCTTTTTGACGCTGTTTTCCTTTGAAAAAGACTCTTGTTTTTCCCTTGAAGTCTTGAAACTTTAATTTGACTCATCTGTGACGACAGTTTCCCGTCATCGTGATGCGTTACTGTGCTCCATCCTCATTGGTCCGCTTTTAGCCTCTTACTGTACTGTGACTTCATCATCATGGAGCCTCAGCAGTGCATTTCCATCAGGATTCATCACCAGCAACGCTCTCTGTGGACAACAAGACTTGTGCATTAAGAGAGGATGTTCACTCAGATATGTCTAATGTGAAGCAACAGCTTGGGGAGCTGTGTACTTAATGGATCACACATCTGATCTTTGAAGAGATGCTCTGTGGCTCTGCCCCGGATTTAACCAACATCATTTAAAAAAAACTTAATGCACTCAAAATTATGAGACAAACATTTTGTCGCTATGCAGGTCAGAGCACTGATAGGATCAGGTTCAAGTCTGTTTTCATTCAGATGACCTGAAATGATGATCTTACCCCAAACTGAGCAAAGAGTAGTAAATGAATAATGCAGCAAACAGCTGATTCAAGCCTTGTTAATTTTTTATTGCTGTTGTTGCTGGGAAACAATGTAGGGCTTATAGCTTATAGTGATGCTTCATAAAGTTCACAAAGGGGTCACAATCAGCCTGTTTATGAGGATGTGCATCATCATGATCACCGCTAACCTGCCTGCTGCATCTTTTCCATCAACCGTCCATCCAACCTGATCTGTTTTCACACATGCACTCAGTCCTGAACCTTTGAGATGATCCTTTTAAGGTACATGTGAGAAGATAAACCTTCATAAATAAATGGTCTTTAACCTCCATAATAAGCCACCTACCACTCGGGTCCAATTACGCCCACCTGAGAGTGGTGCAGGTAACTGTGAATCTACAGGCATCATGTTGTAGCTACATGGATGGCACACGTTGGTTTGGGACTGAAAGACTGCATCTATAAACTTTACAGGTGCATAGTTAGCTTCACACGCAGCTTTATACAGTTTTATGCTACAGTCTGTAAATGTGTTTGTTTCTGCTTTTTTTCTGCTGTTTTTGGCTCAGCAGGTATATAGTTGTGAGGTTTTGGCACAAAAAGGTGTTCGGTTAGGTTTAGGAAAGGTGCTGGTTTGGGCTAAATTAGTTTAAAGCCCCTCTTTTGCATCGTTTGTTGACCTGATATCTGAGGTGACGTTTTGAGCGTAAACAGTTGCTATAGAGATGAGACCGGCAGCTCGTCGCTCCTGCAGCGATGTGAGGGCGACGTGACGTGAAGCTCCGCTGCTGCCGTCATCGCTGTTAAGGATTCTCTTTGAGGAAGTTTGAAAGACGCACTCGCTGTAATGTGATTTGGTTTCTTTGCCAATAAAGGCACCTGTAGCATCACGGGGCCGTCTGTCTCCTCGAGGCCGTTCTGCTGCCTCATACTGAATCTTCTCCACAGGCCTGATGTTTTAACTTATTCGGATCTGGCAGGATTTAAACCTGCATCTCATTAGCCCAGTTTTTGGGCAGTTTTTTTTAGCTCTCGATGCCGTGGCTCATCCAGTATGTGAGAGGAATGCCAGTACATGAGCTGATCTTTCCATCTGTGCATGTTATCTGGGGCTTTATGAGGAGAAATCTCGAAATTCTTCATCAGAATCGGTCGGATCCTCAGTTTGTCCAACTGACATGTTCACATGAGACACACTTCATCAGGATTAACATCCAGGTGATAAACTGGTGTTCAAAGGAAGTGCATTGGGAGTATGAAGCCACAGAGGTAAAAAGGTGATGGCCTCACCTCATCACTTTCATCCATAGCGGTGATTATGCAGAGCTGAATGTTTCACTTTTTTAGAAAACCTTAAAAGAAACAGTAGCTGATGAGCTAGCTAATTATTTTACTTATAATGTTTAGCCAAATTAGAAGTAAGTCCTTGCTTGTACTACAGTTTAACAGTGTTAGTGATTCCCGGCTAAATCACAAACTTACACTAGCAAACAGATACTCTGGTGGAAACATGAAGAAGGCCTCGCTAGCCAGGCTGGTTTGCCAGCTAATGACTGAAGAGTATTAATTACCCTTCAGGGCCATACAGCTTCTGATAGCTGGAAATCCTGAAGAGCCTTTGTCAAACTTTGGACAAATGGGGTTAGCGCTGTCGTCAGGTCAGTGCACAGCTACAAACCGGGCGTGTTGTTCGCCTGCTGGCGATGGCAAAAGCTGTGGACGATTGCCCTGCAGTGGTGGAAGGGGTTGTGAAGGGGAATGACAATGTAGTTAACCGTTGTGGACCTATGGGCCTAGGGCTAGAAAGTATACGGATTTTTTACCATGAACACAATTTGTGCACTGAAATCTTTTCTAAAGCCATCGAATTTTCTAAGAAGTTTTGCTGGACGAGGAAAACTGAGATTTACTCACGAACTTCAAAGGTGTGCGCCGTTTTTAACCTCACGCTGTGTCCCGTGTTATTGCTCACATGGGATGAATTTCTATAATGGCGGATAGAGACAAAATACTGTTGCTGTTAATCTGACTATCAGCAGTTTTTACACGCTTACATATAACACGCAGTTACTGTCCCTCCATTTAGAAAGGCAGAGGCGTCAGAGTGGACTTTGGACGTGGCGTCTACATTTACAACCCAAATCCCGACATCGGTTTAAAATAAATGTACATTTGTGTGCATTTTGTTCATTCCTTATTTGTGAGTCTACACAACAGCCAAAGTACTGTCTTTGGTTAGTAACATGTGAAATGATGAAGGCCAGTGTTGCCAACTTATTATTGAGCGAGTTTTCAGACCCCCTTAGCGACTTCTTTTCTAAAATGCGACCAGCGACAAATCTGGCAACTTTTTCTGGTGTTATTGGAGAGTTATTTATGACGACTTTTTGACGTGAAAGCGTATCGCTCTTTCTCTCAACAAGCAGCGGTGCTGCCGTGGAGGATGGTCCTCCCCCAGCTGCTATCAGGGCAGGAGACGTTCACACCTGTGCGTCCAAACTGCAAATGAATCGCGCATGAGCGAAGCCGCTGCTCCCGCACTGACTGTAACGCAGTCAGTTCTTCTTTTACTGTTATGCTGTTTTGTGGATCACAAGGTTTAAAACTACTTCATAAACACACACACACACACACACACACACACACAAAGTAACTCCACCAGAGTGCCTATTTCGGGTCACTTTTGCCGGTCCAAGGCCCGGATAAAGGAGCAGGGTTGGAATTGTGACATTAAAAAACAATAATTGCTAAAAGAAATTTAATTTGTAGTTCTAAATAAATTCTAACTGCATTTAGGACGTTTTTTACTCACTTTTGTCTCTTCCACGATGTTATTTCTCTCTCCAACAACGTAGGTTACAATTACATTAGCATGACCAGTGCTAGCACGCAGCCAATAGCGATTTTCCTTACTGAGGAGTTGGCAACACTGATGAAGGCACTGCCTTTCCAGAAAAACACAAAAACTTTGGACAAAGCCTTAGGAAAACCTTTTAAATACTCTTTGATGATTTTCCTGAACTAAACCATTTTATCCTTTCATGTGTTTCCTTAGACATTTTTTTAATACTATTAAAAATGTCTATAACATCGTTGCCTGAGTGAGCTGGTGTTTACTGCCTGTCAGTTCACGGTCGTTTCATGATGGCTTCCTGCTTCCACACAGAGGCCATTGATCTACTTGAGGAACCTTTTACGGGAGACGAACACACCCTCAGGACGAACACGATGTCTAATTGAAGCGGGGAGATAAAAATAAACTCGCACACACACAGGAACAATGCAGATGACACGACTGCTTTCAGTTAGCAGAGCGTGTTTCGGTCCCCGTCAGCCCTGCTGCTGCTGCTGCTGTGTTTTGTTAGAGATTAAATTAATAAAAACTGTCTCAAAGCAGCTCAATTAAAACCAACTGAAACATGCGTGCTAGCTTCACTCCCAGCGAGTGTCTGCACAGCCTGCACAGTTTACATGGCAGCGCTTTTCAGATGTTTTACTTGTCATGTGACATCTCTATGAACCTGGTGGTTTCTGCTAATTAGCTTCTCGGGAAGCAATGAAGACCCAGACAGTGGAAGCAGTGATGGGTTGTAAAAGGTTTGGTTTGACATTTTAACCCTCAGGTGACCACGCTGCGTTAGCGACTAAAAAGCACGAGTCTGCTTGGAGTTAAATCCCAATAAAACCAGTTCAGTAACTGCTGCAGAACCAATATGGTCACAGCTAATGTGGAAATGGGAAAGAACGCATAAATGCAGCATGTCTTTAAAGCTCGATGACAAACACTACGCCTACTAACAGATCGCATTAACCCTCAAGTCCAAGAACATTTCAGTGACTACAATGACCAAAGGAGTATCATCATTAATGACCTCATTATATTTTATACAGGATATGGCTGTATTTGTGTTTTTATACTCATATTATTTGGCAGATATAAATAATTTGTATGAAATCAAACATATCAAACAACCACGTGATTCATTTTCTGTTAATTAGAAACCATTAAGTGCATTACAGTAGAAATGTTTCCTTTCTTTTCATCCAGTCTCTGTACTGGAAACAGTCCTTGGTGATAACTGGTACATGAATGAGAGCTGTGCTGGGATTTAGAGTGGAACACAAAAAGCCTTTCAGCGTGGCTGCTTGAATTACACGTCCTGACACCGACTCTGTTTTAAAAACGTAAACATTGTGTTCCCGTCTCCTCCGGGGAAGGAATTAGTGAAATGAGGAACAGGATGTTCTCCACAGGTTAGGAGAAGAAAAAGAGGAAGAGAGGTAAAAAAAAATGTGATTAACTGAGGACAAAGATGAAAGCCGGCTCTTATCTGATTTAAAGTGATGGCACTTATGCATAATGTGTGAAGTGGCCCATCCTCCTGAAAGCACTGCGTTGCATGCGTGTGCTCAGTTCTGTCAGGTGTGTAGACCTCGCAGATAATCCAGTGTGTTTTTACTGTGATCTGCTCTTTGAAGAAGCAGCATGCTCACAGTCACCGGTGACTTCATCCTCTGCAGGTTGGTCCTTTAAGCAGATTTACGTGATATCATCTGTTAAAGAGGCTTAAGGCTGCTCTGATTATCTTTTTTTATTTAAATCTCTCTGTTTGTGAATTTTCTTTGGTGGCTCAAGTGTTCGTTATCACATTTCATCGTCTTCTTCTTACCACGAACCGCTGAGGTAGACTCAGCCAACAGCGCGGCACCAGCAGTGATTGAAACAATGTAAAAGTAGACAAGTTACACTGAGTCACATGAACCTGGTCCACTGCAATGATAAAGACTTTGACTTAATCTTAAGTTAAATGCACTTCATGCTCAGGTAGCTCTCATATACAGAGCCATGAAAAGTAATTAACTGCTTCTTGGGGGGGTTGCATTTTTTTCAAGATACAGTTTTTAGACCTAATAGCTGATTGGGCCACTCTTGGGAGGATGAACTGCAATCAAGTGTTTGTCTGATGAGTCTTTTACACGTTTTCTTTTTTTACCTATTCAGAGGTGGGCTTGCTGCTGTCTTCGGATCGTAACTCGAGTGTCATTGAGCGTGAGAACATGAACTGATGATGTCATTCTCCTTCAGGATTTTCAGTTAGATTTCAGTTTCATGGTTCCATCACTTACAGCAGTGGTTCCCAAACTTTTTTTGCTGGGCCCCCCTCGTTTTACAAGAAAAATGTTCGCCGGGGGAACAAATCGTGGCAGGATCAGCCTGATATTATTTGTATCCCACTGTAACTTTACTGTATAAAGAGCTAACATCTCCAAAAGGTCAGGAGTAGTTATTTATTACAAGAAGTGTTTGTGAACTACAAATCAAGAATGTGGGATCCTGTTTGTCCGTGATTTAAACAGCCCAGCGCTGCTCCCGACGAAGGGAAAACCAACCCTGCAGGGAGACCTACCTCAGCACTTGTGCAGGTGAAGCCAAAGGGAAGATTTGCTTCACCATATTTTCTAGTCTTTGGCTTAGAATGAAGTTGGTTTGGAAACATATTCAGCGATGCTTCATCTCCTGCTTTGCGTTTCTGCATTTTGTTTTTTTCCCCCCTTTTCATCCCGCGCCCCCCCTGCAATGGCTCTGCGCCCCCCCTAGGGGGAGGGCCACACACTTTGGGAAGGTCTGACTTACAGCAAGTCGTCCTGAAGCAGCCACAGACCATCACGCTACCACCGCCATGTTTGAGTGTTGGTGTGATTTTCATTTTATGCCACAACTCTTTGGGATCATCCAGATGTTTTTATCAAGTCAAACGTCTCTATTGTCTTTTTAACCGTGTGCTGTGGTACACAGTGAAGCGAGACAGCGTTCCTCCAAAACCACATAGTGACATATAACAGACAACACAGGACTACATAAAGATCAAGTGTGCAGAAACTGCAAAGACAACAAAACAAAGACAGCAACAGCAGACAGAACAGAACGATACAGACACATCAAATGTGAGACGAGCCTTCTTTTTGCTCAGCATTGTTTTCTCCCCGATCCGTGCCACGCATGTGCACATCTTACCTCACTTCCTCTCTTTGCCAACATTGCGACACTTATATATATATATCTATATGTAATATATTTGAATGACACGGTTAGGGCCCGGTTAGCTCCTAGCATTTCTCGACAGCTCGCGACATTTGAACAATGGACACCTGCGTATACAAACAAATTCATGCTTTTCTCCTCAGCGGAGAGCTTCCCCCGATTGAACCACAGCGCTGTAAAATAAGAAGAATGGCGCCTAATTAGAGACTTAAAACAAGACTTGTGCAAGAATATATTATATTTTATATTAGAAAAACATTCTTAGCATATGTAGCGCAAATTGATAATATGTGCTGTATTATGATAGCACATTTTCAGTTTTTAAACTTGTAAAATGTCACGTGTAAATTCATCAGCCAGATGAAGTGTTTACTGACAGTTGGCAGTGGTAGCAGACATCATCACTATTCCAATCAATCCTCTCCACACAGACAAGCGTAAACACACTCGACTATCACTAAATCAAATTTAACGCAAACACAAACACGATTTGTAATGACGCAAGTTCAGTTTACAATAGGGCTCATTCGCTCGGTCAGCAAGTGGTGGTATCCTCGTACACTGGGGAGTAAAGCGCCATTAAACGAAACAGAAGAAGAAGAGCATCTGCACATGGTACGGATCTGTAACGATCTTTTTTTTTGTCTACATTATATTGAAATGTTTCACTATTGCAAACATTTTCAGAGATACGTATTATTCTTAACATCTTAACAGATACTCTGACCTGTAACTATCGTAAAACGCTTCAAGCGGAAGTAAACGCCTTTCGCACATGCGTGGTACGGGTCAGGTTTCCGGGATGGATTGGGTAGCTACACTCCTTGCAAATGCCCAGTCTCATGAACAAGCTGAGGCCTGCAGATGTTGTTCTGGGTCCTTCTGTGACCTCCTGGTTGAGTTCTTGATGAAGGATTGTTGGTAGGACAGCCAAGGATCACCACTGATCCAGGTCTTCTTCATACGCCACATACTACATACTGACAACTTGGTGCCTTAACCTCCTAAGACCCGAACTCTTCCACGACATGCATTTTTAATTTCTCTTTGATATTTGGGCATATTGGGGCCAGATGAATGTAAAAACAAAGAATTAACAGATTTTATTTTTTTTTACCTTATTTTGGTCTAAATAACCCAAAATGTGATGTCCACATATGTGGACGGCAGGTCCTAGGAGGTTAAAAGTCAAGTCTGGCTGAATTACTAATATAAATGACTAATATAATAAAGACCTCAGCTTATTTGGCTCTATTCTATATTTATAGAAAATTTATTTATTTTAAATATATGTGTAAAAGATCATAATTAACCTAGACCATTGCTATTTCTTAGAAAGTCTTTTTTCTGGAGGAAGTATTTGCATTACATGTTTACAAGTTCAAGGAACTAAATAATAAAGAAATTAAGATTCAAATGAATAAAATTAAGAATATTCTTTGTATTTGTCGTGCATTAAATGGTCAGATGGTTAAAGGATTTTCAGAGTAAAGTCAACTTTAGTTATTTTTGTGAACTAACCCCTTAAAAGTCCCACATCTAAAAGCTGAATGCTGAAAAGAGGCTTTATTGAGCGCTTCGCCTGCTGCATGGCGTCACGCGGGGGCCATATTGGCGTTTTACTGTCAGGTTTTAAATAGTTTGATGAGTCAGTCGATCTTTAAAGCTGAATGTTTACTGTTGTCCTCCAGAAGTGTTCGTTTTGTCGTCGTCTTTAAAAGCCGACAGCTCCCAGAGTTGCAGGTGAATTTTTCATTCGCAGGTAACATTTCAAAGTCATCTGAGGCACGAGATCGAAGAAGAAGCTGAACTTTTACCACAAAGGTCATTTTAGCTTGTAACCGTGGGGCTGTGATGTATAGGCTGCTGTTTGTAGAGCTGCACGTCCTCTCACAGTGTGTGAAGGCGTGGTGTCCTTTATATGAAGTATTGACTGTGTTTCCGCTGCAGAGGATCTGTGGGGGATTTCTGAATAATGCAAAATACTTCATGACCTTGTTTCAACATAAACACACTTAGAGGAAATATTCTAATACGCAAATATCAAAATATTCAAAAACACTTCATCAGAATAATTTGCAAACGTTCTAAAGATGGAGTGACGGCCGAGTCAGGACGGACCTTTTGTTGCTTTTTGATGTTTCGTATGTACTTTCCCCAGAATTGATTCATTAAGTAATAATTAATTATAAATTATCTGTTAATTGATCATATTCTGGACTTTATTCATGAGTAGTTTACTGAGTGGCACAAGTCGTACTTCTTCTAAAGCAGGAACCTCAAAGAGCTAAAAACTGCACTTCCTCTACTGCACAGGCGTCGAACTCCAGGCCTCGAGGGCCGGTGTCCTGCAGGTTTTAGATGTCGCTGATCCAACACAGCTGATTTAAATGGCTAAATGACCTCCTCAACATGCCTTGAAGTTCTCCAGAGGCCTGCTAATGAACTAATCATTTGATTCAGGTGTGGTGACCCAGGGTGAGATCTAAAACCTGCAGGACACCGGCCCTCGAGGCCTGGAGCTGGCTCCAAAACTAAGTCCCTCCCACCTTCACTCTTCATAAAAGACATTCGGCCATTTAGAATCTTTGAACGTTTGCGCTATTGGGGACGTGGCTGCTTTAACTGATGCCGACACAGGCTGCGTTAGCTGCTAGCTACCAGCTAGGCTGCACCTCAGCTGGTTGGACTCACTGTGAGAGCCTCAAGTGGACATTAGAGGAACTGCAGATTGTGACTTTATTCTGCTGCTTGGTGTTAATGACTTGATGTCAGCTGCAACTCCAGTAAGATTCACACCTGTGTGAGGAGTGTGGAGCTGTAACATTGTCCTGCATTTAAGCTGCCATTTATCCCAGCATGCACTGCAAAACATGCCGTATTCCCAGTTCTGTATAACCATTAACTCTCTTCGCCATACCCCTCCTCCTCTTCCTTCTTCTGTGCTGAAATAATTGAACTGTCCTCCTCTTCCTTCCTGCTCTAAAATACATTTCCTTCCAAAATATTTCTCCTACCAAAGGAGAGGAGACCCCGCCATCCATGCACGCCCACTCTGACGCACACCCCCTCGCAGCGCACCGAGTGTGATATATGCCCACTGTTATCATGGGAAATAAACTGTTGGAGGAGCTTTTTCACTGGCTGGTCGTGGAGTCATAAAGCTGAGCGAGACGGTGGCGAAGGCGTCTCTCTCTCTCTCTTTCTGTCTGTCAGCTGAGCTCTCAGCACGGCGGGAACAGTTGGGTTCATTTATGTGTGATTACACCCAGAATCCATCGGGCCAGAGTCGGCCTGACCAACTGTCACTGAGGAGATCAGGGTGCGGTTATCCATTTTCACAAGACAAAGGAGTGTAGCATGTGTCATTTTAGCTCTTTTTGTAACATTTAAACTTGTATTAGACACATATTCTTGACTTTGTGGTTTCATTAAAAAAACACTGTTACAATTTTCTTACTGCATGTTATTTGTAAAAAAACAGCCTGACAGGTGTTAACGAGGAAGAACATGTGAGCACTCATGCAGTGAAGTCAGGCCGACTATACGACCGGCCTACGTCTTCATGGCCACCAGGGGGCGATACCTATAGCTGGAACAAGACTTCTGGGCCCTGACCTCTGCAAACCCCGTCCTGATGAGTTTCTCACTCATTTCAGGTCATCAATGAGTAAAACAAGGCTGATCGTGAAAAATGGCCAGCTAGAAATTTCCAGTAAAAATAAATGCGTAGTGATTGGCTGTGTAATCTCGGTGACTAACGTACAACCGAACAGGCTCGACTTGCTCCACAATCACAGCTTCAGGATGCAAATGTTACGGCGTTAATGTCTCCAGTCGCAGGCTGGAAGTAAAACTGGGCCTCTGAGTTGTGATAAACTGGTATTTTGAACTGAAGACAAACAGCTTTCGTGGCATTTTCCCACTTCACGGGCGAGGGAACCGGCTGTCTCCTAGGATGACCTCGGGGCTTCTCAGCAGAGAGCTCTCCATCGATGCAGGAAAACGGATTCTGCTCGCCTTCAGGATGCAAACCGTGGATGAAATCTAAAAGAAGGATGCATCCTGGTGTGTCTGCAGCTGTTTGCTCTCACACCGCAGCGCCTACAGTGTCCTCACAGACGCATTTGCATTGTGAGAAACTAAGTATAGCCTTCTGGCTTTTCGCTGATCCAGACCTCATCATCCTGCCTGACAGCTGAAGGAAGCGCCAGGGGGGACAGACTTGGCACCTCTCGCCTCATTTTCCCAAAGTTTAACTCAATAACCCAGCAGACTGAGACGGAGAAAAACTGAGATGGACCTCGAACGTCTGTGTCAGGACTCGACACTGTCGCGTGTGAATCTTTAGTTAAATCTGAAGCACTCAGAAGACTTGATGGGGTGGCAGTCGACAGAGAAGCACTGAAAGAGATTAAAGTTGAGGCTGAAAGGAGTTGGAGTGGCAGCTGAAACATACACTGTGGTTTGGTTCATAAAAGGACTTTGAAATGCCAGAATTATGTGTCTAAGTGCAGCTGAGATGCATTGACGTCAGGTTGTCACTGGAGGTAAAGCACCAATGACGTTAACTGTCTGTTAGATTTGTTAAAGAAAGAGTTTTATGTAGTTAAAATCAGTGGTATTAATAACGGCCTTACTTTTTTCAGCAATGAGTAACAATCTATCGTTACAACGCCGTTACCGTTACTAACAAGAAAATGCAGTCGCGTTACTATTTTTCAACAAACAGACAGTTGAAGCTGTGTTCAGCTTACTGCATCAGGTCGACGCGTCTTACGTTTCACGCACGCGCAATACAGGAACGTAAGTGTTTCAGTCATTTCAGTGTGGATGAACAACTGTTCTGAAATGATTTCAAATGATAGTGTGGACACCTCCTACCCCTACGATGGAAACATTTATACTACATTATTGCTTTATAATGTTACCATATAGCTTAAAATACATTTTAATCTAATTAAACATGTGTATGGTTATAATAGCTTAATGAAAATGCAATTGTTATTATTAAGGTACATCATATAAAATATATATAATTCATACATAAATACATCTTACCCACTTAAAACTATGATTAAAAAGTATTTTTAATTTTTATTGTTTAGAGTAATTATTAATTGTTACATCAATTACAATTAAATCAAAATTCGACTAATGGATTAACTAGATCAATATTTAGAATATAAACATTTTATAATAATCACGCTCTCTATCTCTATATGTGTGTGTGTGTGTGTGTGTGTGTGCTACTATATGATCTTTAGTGGTATAATTCATTTACTTGTTAGATAGAAATCATTAATATGATATTGTTTTTATTTGTAAGCATATATTGTGGGAAATGCTTCTAATGTTTTGACAATAACAGAAATCCTCAGTGCTCACCTGGTTGGGCCGACGACGTGTGTCGAAGGTGCAGCTGTGTAATATCACAGTATATAATATATCTAATATTGTGTATTTTATTGTATTCTGTTGTTATTGATGCCTACATATGTTAGCAGTTATTTCAGGGCTACAAACCAGAAGAATGAATAAGAAACTACAATTGAAATATATATGAGACTGAAACATTAAAAATAATTAGGACTGTGTTTTATATGCACAGTTGTGTATCTTGGTGATCACAGATGATCGGTTAGTCCACCTAATCAATACTTAGTGACAGACGGCGGTATCGACGACAGACTGCTGCGTTACAGACGGCAGACTGTCTGTGAGGACTCTGTTTACTCCGCTCGCCGTCTGCTGCCAGCCTGCGAGGAAAAACGCGTCCGCAGCCTGCCACGCCGAACCCTCTCTTCCTCAAACTGACCAATCATGTCGCACCTCGCGCCGCATCCCGAACCCGCTCACCCCGCAGCACGAGCATCTCCATGGAAACACACACAGACGAGGTATGAGTGGTGATCCCTGACAGGACCGATAGGAGGGAGGAAGGGAGCCGAGCAGGTGTCGCCATGGTGATCTGGAGACAGAGGGATACTCCAGCGAGCAGCTGTTGCCATAGAGACACAGAATGCATGTCATCCAATGCTCAGCGAGATAGAAATGGAGGAGGATTCAGCGAGAGAGCTCAAATCTGCAAAAGCCGATCATTGGCTGGTTAATCAATTAGTTTACTGACTAAAAATCAATCTTCACTAATGATCAGATCATGTCAAAGTCAGCAAACATAAGACTGTAGCGACCCACTTCTGAAAACCTGCTCCCCAAACCTATAATCACAGCTGTGACCATCACACCAGCTGAAGATGACGTGCTTCCCTCTTTGTGTTTGCACTGATTCATTCTGATGTTCGGGCTTTCTGCTGCGTGAGGACGAATCTTTACTAACAGCTGTAACTCCGTTCACTCGACACCAAAACATCCTCGAGGAGATCTAACACGAGTTCAGGAGCAAAAATCGGTCCAAAGGTGAAGAACAAGAAGGATGTGTGAGCTGTAAATACAGGGGCTTTGACTCTTTAGATCGGTTTCTTTTTTTTAATGTTTCATTTTAAAGCCCTATGGTAGTTTTTTCTTTGCTTCGCCCATGTGTGCAAACACGCACACGTATGTTCATTTATCATGTTTTTCTTTCTGTCTTCAATATTTCACTCTATACAGTCAGATAGCATAAACACCAAACAACTGAATAATTACTACATATTTTAATTTGATCTTATTTACAAGTTACATATTCATTGTATAAGACGCGATAATCAATGGCACTATTAATATCACTCAAAATGAATGGCGGCATCACGTGTATGTGCCATTCCCATCTGTTATTTTCCTTATAAACATGTATGATAAATAAATAATGCACAACTGTAGAAATCAATGAAAAACAGGAATTCCTGCCAACTCAAGAAAATAAAAATCTTGAATGCACATAAACGTACATTAAACATGACTGCCATTTACAGACGTGTGTACACGAAATGTTGCCATTCGTTTTGAGATCAGCTTCTACACATAACATCTCAAATCTGTAAGGATTTGACTTTTATAAAAAATATCAGAAGCAATAACAAAAACCAGCAGCTGTGTAGATGGTAATCATCCTGGTACTCGAGGCAGTTTGAAGAGTTGGGGAGCAGACAAGCATACATGAGATTTTTTATTTTAAATGACCTCACACCCCACCTGCAGTACATCCACAGGCCACCAGGGGCCTTGGCCCACACTCTGGGAATCACTGGTTTTAATTGTTCTTCATTGAAAGTTTAAACGTCACCAGCAGAACTTTTTAACATCGTTGAACTGGACGTCTCTGCTGTGTTTGTGCTGTTGGTGCCTTTTGGAGAATTTTAATGCTAAAGATCAGCTGACATCACAGCTGCGGTGGCCATCTTTTTATTACAGTCTATGTGTCTGTGCACACCGAACTGGAAACCTTTCTGTGAAGCTGTTTTTGTACATACAACTGTTTTTAAGCTGATGCTTCTGGCTTCAGTGTTTATGTGCTGTACGTGACCTCTGCAGTAGAGGTCACGTACAGCATGTGCTATGGCTGTAGAGATGTCACAGTCCGTCATGTGAAGTAAATGATGATGTCATGTAGTATTTGTCATTGTTAGAGTTGCTGAGGGTGCACGTTCTCCTGCTTCCTCCTACATCATTTTATGGTAAAAATATGGTACCCAGCTGAAGTTTTAAGATGTCTACTTGCCTACATCTGCAGACATTTCCTTTTATGGGGGGTGGGCGACGCGTGGCTCAGGGGGTTGGGAATCGCATCTGTAACCGGAAGGTCGCCGGTTCGATCCCTGGGCTCTCTGTCCTGGTCGTTGTGTCCTTGGGCAAGACACTTTACCCTACTTGCCTACTGGTGTTGGCCAGAGGGGCCGATGGCGCGATATGGCAGCCTCGCTTCTGTCAGTCTGCCCCAGGGCAGCTGTGGCTACAACTGTAGCTGCCTCCACCAGTGTGTGATGTGAGAGTGAATGAATAGTGGCATTGTAAAGCGCTTTGGGTGCCTTGAAAAGCGCTATATAAATCCAATCCATTATTATTATTTATTTCTGCTGCTTCCTGCACACCTGCATCTCCAGTGTACTGTAACAGTTCTTCATATCCACCAGGTTCAGGATTAATGAGCGTGCCTCAGAGCGTCACCTGACTGGGCAGCCAAGGTCAGATGATTTCCAGTGCTGTCAGGTGGACTGGAGGCTTCTTTGTTGTGTAATGATGGTGCAGTTTGGACTGGGAGTTTGGGAGAGGATGAGACTGAAGTGTCTGTTAATGAACCTGAACTGTGGCTGCTGAATGACCCTCGAGCTCTTCAGAGGAACACGGCATGCTGATTTTTCTGTTATTTACCGGAAGGCTTAGGAAGGCTTTGTACCAGCTCAGTGAACTCAAAACCGACATGTTTAACTTTTAAGGTGGTTTGGCAGAAGATCACATCAGGTCCTCGTGCTGTGAGCTGAGAATAGAAATGTATGGCTAGAAGTTTGACTGGAAAACCAGGAAAACCACGGCCTGGTCTGATGAGGCAGTGTTTATGGCGAGGCTGCAGATTGTTGCTGTAGATTTGGCGTCAGCTCCATTGACCTGACTTTTTCAGAATCACAGTTTTTGTATTTTGTAATGGCTGTTTTCAGCAGGATAATGCAACATGTCACAGTTCAAACCGTTTTAATGGCAGCGTGAATGGAAAGCTAAGAAACTGCAGAGAAAATGTTTCTTTTTACTTGCAGCAGAACCTCAAAGGAAGAATTTTAATGTCTTCAAGAAGTGAGACCGTTTGCTTTTATGTTCAACTACACGTTGTGCTTTGGCATCTGTACTGGTGTCATGGTGTCAAGCCTGCTCCAACTCAACCTTCTTTCAAGGATGACTTTTTTCTTTTTCATTCAAACCACAACCTTTTTATAAAATTACCCAAGGGGTTTCAGGCTCTGAACCATAGACTGTATATAAAAGATGGAATCATGGCGTCGACTATTTGTTTTGGATTCCACATTTTAAAGGCTCAACATTCGAGTTTTCATGCTGCAATATTAGTTTTTGAAGCTTGAAGTAACCATATTTAGAAAAAAGGTTGGAGTGATAAGATGTTAACTGGTGCTACATAGCCTGACCTACACAGCAGACAGCGTCTGCGGGGAATTTACTCACTTTTGGAGGGAGACTCAAGTGGCCACTAGAGGAACTGCACTTTGTTCTGAACCTTTTTCCTCATAGGCATCATTTTTCCAGAGGCTGCAGTTTGACCTGAAGCTAAACGGCAGAAGAAAACGTGAAATTACTCTGATGCAGAAAATGGACGGTTATGTAGCGTAATCTGAGTGATACGTCACCACATTCAGCAGTAGTGTGGAAAGCTGTTTCCACTGCTAGCATTGCTAACGTTAGCCACAATCAGAGAGCTAATCTGGTAGTTTGGATTGTATAGAAGGCTGTGCACACACAATGTCGCACATTTCACACTTCAAACTCAGCTCTGAATGGATACATGAACTGGATTTGTATGGGCAGCGGTCACTGACTCTTACATTCAGATATATATATCAGATACATACACAGTGGAGACTTATTTTCAGAAGTCTGAATGTAGCCAACTAACAGAGGCTCTCCGCTTTGGTGGCTTTGCATTGACAGAATGACGTCGCTGTTCTCCACAGATGTTGTGGTTCTATTGAAGAGAGGAGAGCCGGAGATGGACAGATGATTGGCAGTTATGATGATGCTGTACCAGCCTGTTGTTGTGAAGGAGGACCTGAGCCTAAAAGCAAAGTTGTAGATTTACCGGCCAATTATTTCAAGTGGCAGGAATAAGCTTTGTCCATAGAGTGGCTGAGTGAGGAGCTGGATCAGTCAATGCTCAGAGTAGAGCCACTAGTCCTCCTCATCAAAAGCAGCTAGTTGAGGTGGGTCAGCCAGCTGCTTACGATGCTTCCTGGATGCCTCAGAGTTGAGGTGTTTCGGTCATGTCCTACCAGGAGGAGGTCCTGGAGGAGAGATTAGGTCTCTCGGCTGGCCTGGGAACTCCTCAGCATTGCTCCGGATGATCTGGAGGTGGACCTGAAACAGGAAGGCTGCAGGTTGGATGGATGTCTTGATGGTGTCCAGGAACATTCTGCTCTCTTACTCGTGCATTTGCTCTCTGTCTTGTTTTGATTGATTATGTCCTGTAAATTTCATTTGTGGATCTAATTTGGACAAACACAGTGAATCTGCAGAGCCTCATTGACACAGTGTCCTGATGCGAAGCCACAGATTTAAACTCAGGAGAGTTCACAGAAACATGATGTACTGAACCTTTAAATAAGTCAGGCCTGTAACAGCACTTCCTGCCAGCCTCTAAATTGACATTTCTTTTGCTTTAATGCATTCGCACAAGCTAAAATATTGTCCTCAAGCTTTGGCTCAGCTCTCTGCTGCTGCTGCTAACGAGCAGTTTGTTTACACGAAAGTTAAATTCAAACAAGACGAGTCCCTGATTTATCTTTGTGGGTTAAAGCGATCGATGCGTAGTAGAAAGCAGACGATTGGCTGCTCTGCTGCAGCTGAAACCGGCCCGAGGCGGTCTCCAGCTGTCCACATCTGTCCTCCAGGGTGGAAGCCTTTTCCTCAGACTTTGATCCAATACGAAGAACATCTTTAATAATGAGTGGCATTTATTCTCAGCCCACAGAATCAAAGAAACACCCACTCGCTTTGTGTTCATTTGTTTCTGATCAAACTGAGAAATGTTTCTGTTTTTGCAGCATTTAATGTCTTTTTCTTTAATATAACGTCCCGTAAAAGACGGTGCTGGTCTGTAAGTAAACACATTTTTCACTACGACTTGCTCTAAGCATCCACCAAACCCACACCTGTTTCTTTTTTAAAGAACTCATCCTTTCCTTATTTCCTTCTCACCTTTTTCTTTCTCTGATAATTTCTCCTTTGGCCTTCTTCTTATCCTTGTCTCCTTCCCTGTCTGTATCCTCATTTCCTTCAGCTGTTCTGCTTTTCTTCCTTTACTCATTTCCTTTATTTCATGTTCTTTACTCAGTCTGTCCTTTTTGCCTTGTTTCCTTCGCTGCTTCTGTCCTTCCTGTCTTTGTATCCTTCAGTCTGACCTTCTTAATTCCTTATTTCTTTTATAACGTTTCTCCTTTGCTTCTTTCCTTCCCTTCCTATATCCTTCTTCCTTTCCTTGTTTTCTTTAGCCCATCTGACCTTTTTCATTACCTTTTTTCCTTCTCTGTGCTTGTCATATTTCCTTCAGCTCTTGTACCCTCTATGTCCTTATTTCCTTTACCTCAACCAACCTTCTTCCTCCTTTGTAATTTCTTCTTTCCTTGTTTCCTTTAGGCACTCTCACCTCTTTCATAACCTTATTCACTTCAGTGCTTCTGTCTTTCTTCCTTTCCTTATTTCCTTTCCTTCCCATACATGTATCTTTCTTCTTTATTATTATACTTTTTTCCTTCTCTATGCCATTATTTTTTCTTTCTTTCCTTACTTCCTTCTCTTCTGTCCTTTGTTTTTGGTTACTTCAGCCCTTCGTTCCTCCCTTCCCTTGTTTCCTTGACTTCATATCCTTACACCTATCCTTGTAGTATAGGAAACTTCGGCCGACTCTCGGGGGTTCATGTCAGAGGAGCGATGCTCACACAGCATGTTCACGTTTCCCAGTCAGTCGTGCAGCTGAAGCAGTTCCATACGTGCGTACGAGGATTCGTGAACATAGACGTGCTTTCGTGTGAGCGTGGGTGTCTAAACGCTGTGTTTACAGGCTCTTCCTCTCACGTCTGACCTCAGACGTTTAGCTGGCGGCCGACGGTGCCGTTCAGACGTCGGAGGCAGCGAGTCGAGCAGTGTTTCGTGTTAATGAGCGCCGCTGTTAGCCGACTCACTCTGATTGCCTACACCTCCGCCTGCCAAGCCTGTAATGGCTTCCCTGGCCTTGAGGGCACTCAGGTGACAAATTAGAGCGTTTGGCAGGCAAAACCCTCGCAGAACCGATGACACGCGCTCCATGAAAGGACTGCCGCTCATCGGAGGCCCTGCTGAATCGCACAGCTGTGGACTGTCGAGCATATGGACCGAATGAAGAGGCTCATCTAAACCTCTGACGGTCGGCTGAAAGGACGCAGAGACAAAGACGAAACGACTCCAGCTGAAGGGCCTGAAGCTGGAGTGGAAGAGAAACGAGGAATTTTCAGTGTCCTTGCTTTGACTAAAACATGGCTCAACTAACCAATCACAAAACAGAAGGACTTAGGTGGGAGCCAACCAGAAAGATTGATGATAACATTTAAATCTGTTTTTAATTCAATGAGCAGAAATATTAAAGAAAATACTTCCCAACAATTTATTTCAAATGTAAGGCCTATTTCGTTTGGGTCTTCTGTCCTCCTTTCCTAATTTCTTTATTTCCTTTCAGTCTCTGTCCTTCTTCTTTTTCCTATTTCCTTTGGCTTGTCTGTCCTTCTTCCTTACGTCCATTGGTTCATCCGTCCTCTTTTATCCTCATTTCCTTCACTCTTTCTGTGCTTCTGCCTTTCTGTTTCTTCACCAGTCTAAATATATTCCTCTTCTTCTTCTTAGATTTCTATTTAGAGGTTCATTTCTGCTGTTTCGGGCAGGTACTTGTTTGGCACACAGAAGGCAGCATAGACGAGCATCTAGTCCGGTGATGTTCACAGATCGATTACTGGAGCTGTTCTTGTTCTTGTTGTCGAACATAAATAAAAGAATATTAATTCAAACAGATACAGGGAGAGAGCGTCTTTAATTTTCTCAGGAAATGTAAAGAAACCATCACCTTATTTCCACTTCCTGTCGGGGACAGTTGGTCGCAGTGACGCCGACTCCCCGGCGATGACGTTATCTCTCAGGTTTGGATCTGGGTCAGTGCGTCTGCTTTCATAAATCCTGTAAACAAACACAAATGGCTGCTCGTTAAGAAGCCTCTCCACATCCCTCGGGACGTTTAATAGCACCATTTGTCATCATCGCGCCATTTTTCTGTTGATTACTTCAAAACAGGCCACGACTGTGACGCCGCGTCTGATTGATGAATGAGCATCAGAGAATGATTGATGAGCGAGCGATGCCCTTTAAGAACGACCGATCAAACACAGGAAGTATCCAAGTACTTTTACTTCACTAATCTGTACTTTAGTGTGATGCTACAGCGCGCCCTTCTCTCTGCCTTTCAGTGTGTTCATCGTTCTTCCTTTCCTTTCTTCCTTCTCTGCTTCTGTCCTTCCTTTCCTTATTCACCTCATGTTCTTCACTTCATCCTTGTTTTACTTGTTTCCTACATTTCTTCCTTTCCTTTTTCCTTAAGTCTTTCTGACCTATTTTGTTGTTGTATTTCCTTCATTCCTACTTTCTTTTTCCACTTTCCAGTGGTTCTTCTTCTGTTTTTCCCTCCCTTCTCATTTCCTTTCATGTGCCCTTATCATTTTTGTGTCTCTTGCTTCTCTCGTTCATGCTTCTTTCATTCCTGCTTTATTTGAATTTGACTTCTTCTTTCTTCCTTGTATTTTACATTTATTCTCACAGAGCTTCAGACTTAGTCTGATCTGTCGGTTTGATTCTTTGTGTGAGTTCGGAGACATTTACATTTTACTGAAGTATGACTGTGGCAGCCATATTTGTCTTTCACTCATCTTTCCAACCAAGAGGCAGGGAGGCGTTACTGAACCTCATTTCCTTTGGAATGACCCTAATTATGCGGCCAGGAAATCTAAGATAATTAGCTCTCGGTATTTGAGATTTGGTCCTTAACTTTTCAAAGATGAGGTCAGCGGACTGCGTCAGTTTCCCCTCCAGAGGAAACTGTGGTGAGAAGTGTCAGTGATTTTAAACTGCTGCAGATCTGTATGACTTTATCTGTTCGCCATGTTCACCCGTCGGCTCCCTCAGCTCTGCTGTTTGAGGCGAATGCTTCGATCAGACCCAGCCAGTCGAGGTGATCTGCATGAGCTGCTCCCATTTCTCCGGCTTTGTATCAGCAGCAGAATAAAATGAGCTCTGACCCAGAGTGACGGGAGGCAGTTTGATTCTCTGCAGTGACTTTCAGAGATGTTTTATTTACAGCGACCTGGAGTCAAGTGGCAGCAGACAAAAACCGATGGTACATTATTTTGGCTGCAGTGTTTTCAGCGTGCATTTCTGCCTTCAAACAGGGACAAAATCTCCAAAGCAGAAAGAATAATAAACCTTCACCTTCCTTTGGTAGCCAAATACACTGGAGACTGGAATAACCAGTAAAGAAGCTGTGAAAGACGAGTGATAGGGGCTGAAGTCGATGGAGAGAGCTCGAAAGTGACAGTCAGCTGGTATTCGGCTAAATCTACCATGGTTTAAAAAATAAAACCCTCTGTGAGCCTGAGGAGTCGCAGAGATCGGGTGAAATGTTTCATTAACGTGTGATCAATCAGTATGGTCAATTAGCAAAAACACGAAATAGCCATGAAAAGAAATCATTTGTTCGTGTTCATTGACATCAACTGTCACGTTTTTTAATGAAGGCACAGATTCGTTCGTTGGATTTTAACAACAACCCACGATCTTTTAAAACTTGTTTCAAATTAATAAAAATGTTAAAGATACCAAATGAAGCAGAAATTTGTCGGGTGCAGGAGTCAAAATTGTTTAACTGGAAAATTATTAACTCCACCCAACCTTCACCCTCCAAATGTGGAGTTTTTCCACCCATTGAATGTGGACAATATTCATTTCGCAATATTGGAAACAGATCAGTGCATCTGAGACCAGACGGGTGAAAAATAAAGGTTCATGTACAGGAACATTAATCGCTAGTTTGGAGGTTGTGACGACCAAACGAACTGCCGATCCATAAAGCTTCCAGTCGAGTTTTGTTTTTATTTTTCTCTGTTTTCCTTCAACCCGTGTTTTTTCACGGCGCTGCAGGCTTGTCTGGACTTTTCTAACTTTTCTTTAAAAGAAAGGAGCTTTATCCTGCCTACGTTTGCTGCTCATCTGCAGCCACTTTGCAACCCACCTTTACCTCTGTTTCAGCCTGCAGACCTCAGAGCCGTATTACCAAATATAAATTCTTGCTTATGTTAATAATAGCTTTGTTTTGACTAAAGTAGCTTCGTGTTTTGTTAACACTAAACTGCATCTGCAGTTTGTTTTAGACTTTTTCAGGATGAAGTCTCAGACTTATTTGTTTACCTCTCATCCAGCCGGCTGTAACGATACCTCCAACATGAAGTTTGTTTTCTAAACAATCAAAAATAAAAACAAAACAACTGAATATGCCTGAAGTTATTATATGCTCGTGGTTTGAGTTTGCATTTAAAGTAATTTCATTTTTTCCGTTTTGTTATTCCCGGTCAGTTTTTCCTCCTTTGTAATTGTTTGTCCTGCCTTCACTGGGTTTACCTGTGTTGAAATAATCTCCCCAGTGTCTAATTAGCCCCCCTCCTGTGAGCACGCCCGTGTTCCTCCGAGTGCCCAGACTGTTTTTGTACTCTGAGTTTCCAGATGTCTCCTGGCGCTGCTTGTTTTTCATTACTACTGTTTTTTTTTTCTCTTTTTTTCTTCTTTAAATGTGACCATAATTTAAAAAAAATTACGCTATAATCAATGAGAGCTAAAACTAGTGATTGAGACCACTCAGAAAAATGTGTACTGATGTCATAGATCAATAGAAGGTCATTAGCTCATAGTTACTTTGAGTTACTTTGGGATCTGGATTTTTTTTTTCCAATGACCAACAGAATTAAGGCGCTAACATATGTACTCCTCCACAAAACATAGACGAGTCCCCCCACCAGGACAAGACATCTGTACATCTGCATCTAAAGGTCAAAGGTCAAACAATCCAGTTTTGATGTAATCAATGTATTTAAAATATACACATTTTAACTCCACATTTCTTAACTCCAGCTGGCTTCTGTTGTCTCAAAGTTGAGATGAGTTTAACTTACTCTACCTTATCAAATTTAATTTGGCCCATTTCCGACTTTCAGGTGTTTCTCACCTTCCTGCTTCCCCCTCTTGTCTCCTCATCATCAGCAGCCTCAGTTAAAAAAAATGTAAAATAAGCACAGATCACAGGAGTTTTAAGTCACTGAAATGAGTGAACTACAGGGTGCAAAACACTCAAAGGTTTACCTTACTTATCATCTCTACCAGCTAATGTGACTTAGCTGGTAGAGATGATAAAGTGACAGTCTGACCTATCAGATCCCCCGAGATGAAAACCAAGCTCAACATAAGGAGTGTGATCTATTTTTAGGATGAACGACGTCCTTGTTCAAATCATTGAACACTCATAAATCTTTATCAAGCAGACACAGAAGGAGAGATTAAAACAGAGCTCCACTGATCTCGTCCAACCTCTGAATTCAGTCCCGTGAGGCCACTGAGGACTTCATGGTGGGACTGTACGAGTCGATTTGATTGGCGCTTCACAAGGACGGAGAGAAACTCAAAGTCAGCACTCGACTTGAGTGTGATGCATCCAGCAGGTAGATGTTTTCCTGAGTAATCAGCATCATCTCTGCAGCTTATTGACTCCTCGGCTGCTTTAGGAGACTCTCTGATGTGGGTTTGCTGCTGTGGCTTTTTTTAAAGCTAATTAAAAAATATTCCATAATTAGCTTGAATGAATCTGATTAGTTTGACTAATTATCTCATTTTGTTTGCTCAATCAGGGAGTGAGTAAACACTCAAAGTAAGTGAATCAGAAAAGTCAAACCGGGCCTGTGATTGAGTCTCGTGACTGAAGACCTCTGTTTTTACAGTAACTAAATGCTAGCTAACATTAGCTTAGACACTACCTAATGGTCATTTATTAATGGTCATCAACAAATAACAGGCTTTTAACACAACACAAATTCTACATAAAGGCCTAAAAACAATCACTCATGAGGCTTTAGATAAGGCTTATGTGTGCTTTTGTTAGCAATAAAAGGTACACATGCTAAGGTTAGCCTGCTAGCTAATACGTTGAGTTTTAGTATTCAATTTGTTAGCAGGTAAGCTAATAATAGCACCAGCCAAAGGAAGGAAGTTTTATCCACAAATACTGTAAAAGTTGATCAGAACTTCCAGATCTGAAAAGTGAAGCTAACACAACAATGTTTAAACATGGTTTTTAAATTTGTTTTTTACTAATGGTGATATCAATAGTGGCTACTAACAATGTTAATGTTAACTTGTGCATGATTTTGGATGTGTGACGGTCATGGTGACAATGTAGAATAAAGCCCAGGCACACGGGCCTAGAGACTAAAGTCCTACTCGTGCAGTGGGACTTAGTCGTGCAGATCTACAGACTGGTCATTGACCCTACTGGAAGCCATTTGTCACTAGGGATAAATTTCACCAGGTGGTTGGCAGAAACTTCCTTGTGATTGCTTTGATTGCTAAAAATATTGCTGGGGTCCTAGTTTGAATGGAAGCGACAAACTTGTGTAGAAACACCGTCCAGCTACTGTCCAATCTGTAGTGAAACTGAAAATACTGAAGATAAGAAATCTGAACCCTGATTCATCCATCGAGTGATTGGGTAAATAAGACTAGAAGTACCAGTCCATCTACTAATCTGTCCATGGTTTATTCTCATGAAGCTGTCTGAAGTTGTCTGGCACACACACATGCACAGATAAACAACTACAAACACACCATGCGCCAGTACATCCAGGGGTCAGGATATCCCCAGTGAAACACCATGTTCTGCCTGATCAGCAAATCCCAAATCACAGCCTGAATATCTTTTTCCTGTCTCCAGCTGCTGGGCCGTCCTCGGTGGGGGAGGATGGAGGGAAAGGGGGAGGTGCTGGAGGTGAAAGCCATCACTCCCAACATGGTTTTCTGTCAGGATCGCTGCAAATGCCTGTAAATCTCACCTTCTGTCAGCTTTGAGAAGCAGTGTTGAGGTCAGCAGGGAGTCTCCTGGGAGACGGAGCATTCAGGGAAAATGAATCCATATTTCGGAATGCTTCCCAGATAAATCAATAAGGGCAGAATGCATTTTCCAAAGTCATCAATAAAGGTGAAGCCCAGTACTCTAACCAATGGTGAAGGTAGGAGGAGAAGATGTCTTTGTAGATGATAAAGACAGGAAGTGACCCGATTGATCAGTTACTTCATCAGTAGATTGTCGGGTATTACTCCGAATACAGAGTGAGAAACCCAAATCACATTTTTCATAAACGGACTCCTTGTACAGAAAAAGCCTGACAGACATGTCACATGAAGTAGAGAAAAGCTAAAGTTAGCCAGCTAGCTAAGCTGTTAGCTTTATCTACTGAAGTGTATCTGATAAAATGGAAATTTTACCCTCAGTGAAAAGCTATGATTAGCATTAGCATGATCTTCAGTTCATCAAGAGATCGTTTTTTGGATGAAACCCTGAGCTGTATTTCTTCTGGCTAATGTTAGCTAACACTAGCTTGCCTGACAATACAGATAAATTAAAAGCTAGCTAACAAACCAGATACAAAGCACATGACTGGATGAGGTTAGCTAATCTCTATGAAAACCTGCTCTGGAAAACAAAATCCATTTGTAAGTCAAAGTTTCAGGTTATTAACTCAAAATTTTGACTTAACTGTGACTTCATCGCATGCTTTATTGACGTTATACAGATAATCTGGTTATCATGTATGCAGGTCTTCCATTTACTCGTACAGCGTACAATACATACAATATATGATCATAGAATAGAATAGAATAGAATTCAACTTTATTGTCATTGCACATGCACAGGTACAGGGCAACGAAATGCAGTCATGAAACGCATCACGGATAACAACAAAACAGGCCACAGCTTTAATGTAACAGTTGTCTTCATTAGTTTACTCTAATTAATTTACCTGGGTTCAAAACCAGGGCCCAACCAGCTGGAGGGTGTTGGGTTCAAACCCGTCAGCTCATGTCTGCTCACAGGATCACAGGTGGGATCGGCTCCAGCGTCTGTGACTGAACTGGTTCAGAAAATGGATGGTTGGATAATTTAACTGTGTGATAAATCAAATCTGATCACTCTGAGCTGAAGTGAGTGTCTAATACTAAACTCACCCAGGTAAAGAGTAGCTCGTTTTTTCAGTTTTGTAAAATTTCATTTCCAAAGCAGAAGTTTCAGATATTGAAGTCCTAAAACTCCCTGTAACATTTAAGTGAGTCAAAGAACTGCAGCTGTCAGCCAGCAGTGAACACCAGGCTCGCTCCGCTTCATAGCAGCACGTCAATGATGTTCGACTGTTTGCAAACGTCTTCCCACAGATCCTCTCATCTCGTCCTTGTGACTGCAGTCATTACCGCCGGTCCTGCTGCTGTCCTTTCCCACCAGTGTTTGCATATTACTGAGCAAATTAACTGCCAGAATTGCGTCGTCGGCACTCTTTATTGAATCTTGTTGGCAAATTGGATGTTAGGAAACCTCAGGGGTGGTATCAGCACCGGGCATAGCTGAGGCCGACACAGGGAAGGTGGATTAACGGAGAGAGTGGAGTTTAGGTGGGATGACCTCATCATTCCTGCCACATAACCTCTAATAACAGTAAACCATTCGTCCACATAAACAGATAAACTAATTAAATCTGAACTTTAGGTTTTAGCTGTTTCAATTTTTAGTCACAAAACTGAAGAGAACTGAAGGCATTTTGTATGATTGGAGATCCTATCCTAGGTCCTATCCTAACTATCCATCCTTTTACTTTTGGACATATTTCAGTATCTGCAGTGGCTTTTTTGAGCTTTAAAACTAAAGGATTTTACCTTGTAGCTGTACTCTGTCTCCTTTAGTTGGGTCATTGCTTGATTCTGGCCTTGTGACGCTTTATTTATCGCATATGTCAAACGCTCTATAAGCTGTTCCAGGCACTAGACCATTTTCTCAAAAACCAGTGCCTCTTCTTAGTGCGAATCTCCATCATTTTACCGATTCCTGCAGAGCCACCAGGTCCAGTCCCCTCTCATCAGTCACTCGTGACCTTATCACAAAGAAAATGGATGGAAAGATCGTTTTCTCTATCAGGAAACTCTTGATTGCCAATCACAGCACAGATTGGACGGCATGCTTCACTGATTTGTCCAACAGGAAGCTAATGGAGCTTCCAGGAGCGTTTCACCACCTCACCTCATACACACAGACTAATAGTGAGGCTGGAGGTGTTGGTGGCATCTCAGGGTGTATTTATGTCACTTCCTCCTGTGGAAACACTGCTGGCTGTCCCAGAAACAGGACTTTATAGCTAGATGCTTACTTTTGCCACTACTCTCACTGGAACATCAAAAAGCAGGATAGAAATCTGGTATTTCATAGTCTGTTGTTATGGGTCAGACCTCCTGAGGAAGCCACCTGGTGTGGATATCGATGGACTAGACTGGACTCATTTCATTCACTTGAGTCGGACTTTCTGTCTGTGTGGAGCTGTGGATGATTGAAATGGTAAAGACTGTGTCTCTTCTATTGATTTATCTGTTTAGCTCTGGCCCAACTCAAGAACTGGACTCTTCTTAAACCTGTCAAAGCCATGTGGTCACTCCCGAGCCTGCCACGTCTTCTTTGGCTGACTTTTTTCCTGCGGATTCAGTCGGACTGTTTGATTTCCTCCCGGCTCCACTCGACATGTCGCCTCTAATGGGCATCGACGCCGCTCTGTGTGCCTTATTGAACAAACTATTTGAAGACGAATAGGAAGCCGGTTGTGTTGCAGATCTGTATCTGTCGGATCATATCGAGTTAACATCGATCTGGTTGCGCTCGCTCCAGGATTATCTCTGTCCTCTGGATAACTTTGAGGAGAAACGCTCCAGTTTAATTCAGAGGACAGGAATGCAGGAAGGAAACACTGTGACGAGTCAGAGAAACGTGTGACAGCCACATGTGCAAGCGCTCAACTATCACTGGTGGTGGTCAGAGGGCCCGGTGGCACCAGTGTCCGGCAGCCTCGCCTCTGTCAGTGTGCCCCAGGGCGGCTGTGGCTACAATGTGGCTGCCATCACCAGTGTGTGAATGTGGGTGTGAATGGGTGATGACTGGATATGTAAAGCGCTTTGGGGTCCTTAGGGACCAGTAAAGCGCTATACAAATACAGGCCATTTACCATTTCTTTCAGGTCAATTCGATAAAGCTCTTCAGGCTGTTTGGCTGTGAAATATTGATGCTGTTATGATTGTGAAGCACTTCAGAAACTTCTCCGAGTTGTCGACACCGGCTAATGGCAACACAACAGGCCATGAATGATTCAAGACTCAGGAATGGAAGGGTGGAGGACTGGAAAAGAATCTAAACGGTGGAGCAATCGATGACTTTTTGAGCTCCACGCCTACATTTATGTAAACATGTACAGTAAAGGATCCTTCCCCCAAATATCCAAATCCATATCTTCCTCGAGATACTAGTCTTACCAGTTAATTAACTCTGCAGTGGCCAAACAAATTCACTAACAATTTAACCCCACAGAAAAACGTATACAGTTTCCTTTAATCTCATTTTCAACCATTTTTGTGCAATATCGAGTTAACCCAACTTATCTGTCAGTTGAGCTGCTTCATCTTCATCTGCCTCGAAGCTTCTTTTCTGCACTTATTTTTAGATTTGAACCATTTTACATCAATGACCCTGATGAAATACTGCAGTAAATACTTGATTGGATTAGGCTACAGTAAGTTAAAAACCAAGAAGCCTTTATTTGGACTCTAATTGCACGACTCGCGTCTTAACATCAACGCCTGTAGTGTTGCGAATTATGCAAATGATAACATGTTCCAGAGGTTCTTATTATCAGTGAATCTGTCCCGTGGCTGCTGTGAAGCTCTTGGATGAGTTGCTTTGAAATGACCCCATCACACCCGAGCTGAGAAAGAACAAAATAATCTTTTGCAGAGCTGATGGTGGCGAGTAATGGGCGCTCTGGATAAATGTTAATTGGCTGCCTTCCTGCGGCTGAGTTTGCTCAGCGCAGTTCGGGGTCGTATATCATAGCTGGGCGGTTAACTCCAGTGTACCTGGAATCCAGCCACAGTGTGATCGACTCTACAGGAGCCTTTAAATAGCCATTTGTACGTGTGCATCCAATTAATTTGAGCTCTGGAAGCTAAATATAAGTGTAAGAGTAGTCGTACGAGCTTTTTAAAATGCAGCATTAGACCGTGGAAAACTGAATATTTAGGTGGTAGGGCACAGAATGAGAATTAGGGGATTCATCAAGTGGAAATGACAATAAATAGTTTATGCTCTCATTTTATTATAGAGGACAACTAATATGTTTTTATTAAGGCTGAAACAGGAGCTACTGAACTGCAAAGAGAGTTTTTCTTTCCTGTTTTAAAGCTCATCTTGATGTATTTAGCCTTCGTGTCATTAGTCACACAAATGAAGGAGGATTTAACTCTTCTAATTACTAAATTTTCTCCAGTTAGCTGAATGTGTTTGATGTTTTTTACTGCACAGGAGGCTCTATTTCATCCACTGACCCACCTTCACCCCTGCCTGTCTTTGTGCCTCCCTCCCCCTCACCTCCAACCAGTCGCAGCAGATGGCCCCGCCCCTCCCTGAGCCTGGGTCTGTTGGAGGTTTCTTCCTGTTAAAAGGGAGTTTTTCCTTCCCATTGTTAAGTTTGTACTCATAGGAGGTCCTATGATTGCTGAGGTTTGTCTGTATTATCTTGGGGTCTTACAATATTAAGCGGCTTGAATTGATTTGTTGTTGTGATTTGGTGCTACATAAAAAAATGAATTGAATTTGGGCCTTTATTCTGTTGTTCAGAGGCTGGAATATGAAGCCTTAAATACTAAAATTCTTCTGTTACTTTAATGTCCTCCAAATGTGAGTCATTCCCCATAGACTCCAATGTTAAAATTTCCCAGCCTGCTGCAAAAACAGATTAGACTCTATGGACAGTTTAACACCTGTACAGGTGGTGATACACTTCTGTTAAGGGTGTGGCTCCTTTGATTGACAGCCCAGTGTGCTTCTGTTGCATCCAGTCCTACTCCACAGTAGAAGATACTCTGTGGAGAGTATCTTCTACTGTTGCGACTTGATCAGATCGCTGGTATCTTGTTTTTCCCTGGCTTGGTTTTAGGCCTGACCTCTGCTAATTTAAACTACTGCACCTCTGAGTCACATTTGGTGTTTTTTAGAACAGTTACCTGTCAATAATATGTCAAAGAAGTTTTGGTGATCAACCTGCTGTGACTTGGCAGCTCTGTTTGCTTTTGTGTTTGTTGCTCACCATCTTAGTTTGTAGTGTAGCTTGCTAATTAGCTAGCTAGCATTAGCTGATAACCTAGCTCGTCACCTTCTTTCAGTTTGTTCAATTCTTGCTCCAGAAAACCAAACCAGCTGCTGTTTTATACACTCTATACTCTCTGTACTTTGTTCTCTGGCTTTCATGAAGCTTCCTGATATTTTAAGTCAGATTACTGCAGCTGGTAAGTTTCCCTCCTGGTACGAGCCGTGACCCACGTACCACAGCTGAGAAGGCTTTGTTCCATCCCTGATTTCCTCTGTTTTCTTACTTTAATGTTACTGGTAACTAATCGAGGGCACTGGTGACTCCTATTGTGGATGTCTGTGGATAGTACGTTTTTGTTTTTAAAGTGTGATTTATATTGTTTGTTTGTTTGTTTGTTTTGGGGTGGGATTTTTTTTTTTTTTACTTTTTCTATCTTTTTTTCTATTGTTTTATTTTTATTGTTATTGCTTATTTGTTTATTGGTTTAACGGGATTACATCAGGCTATGATTTTGCTGTTTCCACTGCAGTAATTGATTCATGCAGCTTGTTTAGAAAGTCAGACCTTTTAACACCATCATGTAAACATCACTTGGTGACCTCTGTGCAGCTGTTTACAGTCAACTGTTACTCATTTACTGTGCATGTTGAAGTGTTCAGCTCTTTAATGGTGACTCACATCCTGCTGGCTCACAGGTTAAACATGACAATCACATGAGTGAATAAAAATCTGCATTCGCGTTTGCATGCAGTACCAGGCTGGGGTCTTTATTTCACTGGTTACTTACTGATGATGATCAATGATGCTGCTGCATAGCTGGATTTTTAATAATCATGTGACCACCAACCAGCGCGTACTCGAGCACAAGGTGAACAAATGTGATAACAGCCTCGCTTCACTTATTACACTACAGGTCCAAGAGGTGATTTATCACCCTGGATGCTGCTGTGTTTGGACAAAGAGAGTGCTTTGCTTAAGGGCATTGAAAATTGATGCCACCTGTTAGCCTGCTAACTGGCGTCATGATAAATATGCTTGAATTTGTTTAATTAATTCTCGCTTCCACCTTAAGACCAAAACTGGCTGGTCTGTCTGCGGCGCTGCCCCCAGGCTCTTAAATCCAGCATCATGTCGAGCTCTGCTGCTCGTACATCAGCTCTTGTGTACAGACCCTCCTACGTTCTTCCTCCTACAAGCCTTCTACAGGGGAACAATTGTCTATACCTTTTTTTTCTGTCATATTGTTTATCCTGTTCTTGGAGGCTGTTCATATTAAACAGTTATTATTGTACGATATTATCGTATCAGGTCAGGGTGTGTAAAGGAAATCCCCATGAGCCAACAGCTCAGACTGGAGCCGGCTCTAAAAACTTAGCTTCACTCAGTTTTTTCTCCTTCTGGTGCTGTATGATGTCATAGAGATCCCACCAACCTGCTGTTCCAATGTGTTGTTTAGGGGCAGCCAATCAGAGGACATTTTTCTTAAAGGCAGAGGAGCTAAACTATCTTTCTGGAGCTGGACTGAGCAGAATAGGTCTCCTTTAATTGTGCTGCTTCACTTATGCTTTTGTAGTTGTTATATTTCTAATGTAATGTCTTTTAGATCAGCTCCTATAGTTTTCAAATGTGCTGCATAAATACAGGTGACTTAAACTGACTTTGTTGGTTTGTCCATTGAAATTAATGGCAATATTTTTTCCAAACCAAACCCTTTTTTTAAAGCGCTGTGTGCAGATTTCATCGTAGCAGTGGGAGGTTGTCAGTGAGCCTGCTGGCTTCACAATTATTTCACAATTTGTTTAGTTTAAAGGAAAATTCTGCTGTTTTTCTGATGCTGTGTGGTTAGCGGGCCTGCTCGGTGGAGATTAGTCTGAATTCAGCCAGTTCTGAACGACTCATCTGCCAGGCACACATTCATTATGCAACAGAGAGCCTGCAGTACAATCGCTGAAGTTAAACCGATCAGCACGAGCAGCAGGATGAACGCTCCTACCCGGTTAAATTAAAAAGGCGGAACGGAAAGAAATGAATTTTGCTATATATGTGCTGTAATTTAGCCTCATTTAAATGAAACTCTGTGCATGCAGTCAAATTAAAACAGAAATTAACAAAAAATCTGACTTGTGCTAATAAAATGTTCGTTCTAAGTATCTACACTGTTTTCTGATCACTGCGGCGTGCTTTCTGTATGTTTGTCACATTGTTAAATAAGACTGTATAATTTTTCATTTTTAGACCTCATGTTACAGTAAGCAGTTCCAGACCTCCAGTGTTCCTGCTTTTTAATCGTAGTGGTCTCGGTTTAGATGTGTTAAAACATCAAATATTCTCTGTTTGACTTTATATTTTCATTGTCTTGTGATTTCCATCTTTCATCCAGTTACAGCTTTAAGTTTTAGTTTGTGTTCAGATGTGTCTCGTTCCCCTCCGTGTCCACTTCCCCCTGAAGACTTGATGTGTCCTAAAGGTTCAGTCAGTCCTTCTCTCGTGGTCTGCAACCACAGATTCATGACAACAAGTTTGATGAGGATGTTTTTGTTGGTTTTTTTTAGTCTTTATCCTGGAGTTACTCCTGCAGGTTTGAGTAAATGTGATATAAACACATTATAATATAATTTATCCCCCCGTGCATAAATTAAAGGGAGATGTGGCCCCCTCTAGTGGTGACAGTAAGACTGTGCAGTTTCACTCTGAGTGATTTTTTTCCTGCACTCTGTAGTGTTTGTGTGTCCTGCACATGAGTGTCGTGCATTATTGTAACTGAATGTTTTTCCTCTTGTGTGTCTGCAGGTTTTTAATCGTTCTGGGCTGTTTGATTCTGGCCATACTGACCACATTCAAGGAACACGAGAACGTGTCGGCACACTGGCTGGTCATACTGGTGAGATTTCATTTCTTCATTTATGTTTGTATCTTTTTTTATATATATATATGTATATATATATATATATATATATATATATATATATATATATATCGTTCCACTAAACAGAAGCTTTTTTAAATGTGCATCATCAGACGCATGTTTCACTCAAATCAGCAAATTTGACCTTTAAAAAAATGTCAAATTCAGGGGTCGAAGGGTGCTGGAGCATAAAATCTGGTACTTGCATTTCACATTTAAATAAACTAAACAAATCAAATCAAATCACTTTTATTGTCACATCACATGTGCAGGTACATTGGTACAGCACATGTGAGTGAAATTCTTGTGTGCGAGCTTCACAAGCAATAGAGTTGTGCAAAATACAATAATGGCTGCATCTGAAACTAATAAATATATGTACAATATATAATAGTATATGCATTTCTGGATGTGTATACTAAATATTTTTCTACGTGTGTAAACTCAGCTGATATAAATACTTATAATATAAATACTTCACTGTTTTAAAAAATAAATAGTGTAAAATGCAGATACACAAACATTAAAAGGACTGAAATAGGACTGATAGTAATGAGCAGCTGTAAAACATGAGTAAGTAAATCAATAAATGGTTAGAGGACATTTTTTTAAAAAGTACAAAATAATAAATATATTAGATTAAAGCAGGAAAATGTTGATTTAATAAAAGGACTGCCAGAAAATTACAAGAAAATCTCCAAAAATGAAGCGTCCGAAGGAAAAATGTACAAAATAAAATTGAAATCCAATTTTTGGTTGAAATCATTCCCACCTGGACAGTTTCCGTTTGCCCTTCTGAACAAATCAGAGCTTATTTGGACAAAACAACACTTCAAATATTCAATTTTCTCTTTTTTTAATCTTGTTTGTTGCTTCACGACCGAGAGAGCAGATGTGGAGCGGGTCCAAAACAGGATGTAACAACAAACAAAGAGGCAGATTCAGTAAAACTGAAAGATTTCACTGAATTTGAATCGTTATTGATGTAGCATGCAGCTCGTATCTGAGCGAGCTGTGAATGGGTTTTTGACGTGTCCTTGTGCAGGAGACGTTCGCCATCTTCATCTTTGGAGCCGAGTTTGCGCTGAGGATTTGGGCGGCCGGTTGCTGCTGTCGCTATAAAGGATGGAGGGGCAGGCTGAAGTTCGCTCGCAAACCCCTGTGCATTTTAGGTAAGGTCATTAAAGGTTTCTGAGCATTAAACATGGAAATCTGCTGCTGAACATCCTGTTTGGTGAACGATGTGTTACTGGGAGCTCGTCAGTAAGGAAGGCTTACCGACACGTCTACAGGGGGTTTTGGATATAAGTAAATCAGAGGCAGGAAACTCCAAGCCTAAGTGTGTCCTGCAGGTTTTAGATCTCACCCTTCATTACCAGGCCTCTGGAGAACTTCAGGACATGTTGTGGAAGTAATTTAGCCATTTAGATCAGCTGTGTTGGATCAAGGACACGTCTAAAACCTGCAGGACATCGGGCCTCGAGACCTGGAGTTCCCCACCCCTGAAATTAATAATGTAGAGTTTGTTTCCGTCATTTTCTGGCACCTGTAAATGTCAACTTCGACTTTCAGTGAGATCTGCAGGTGTTCACAGGAGTGAAAATCAGGATTGTTTCAGTTGTTAGACCATACAGAGTGTAAAGGTGGACGTAGCTACTGTGACGTAAATCTTTACATAGCAGCAAGATGTGCTCCGTCATAATGTGTTTTTGATGCGATGCTGCAGCACGTGGGTGTCAGTTTTCCTGCAAAACAGCTTTTTCTTTTACGTTTTCTGGTTTTAATGACAGCAGCTCTGCAGATGAAGATGAAGCGACTCTCACCATTTTGCAGACTTCTCTGCAGTTTTTGGGAAACAGCTTTTGGATGATGATGAGTTTTCGATTTCCTGCAGATGCCTTGACCTATAAACACAGAAATAGTCTTCCAGGACAAGAATTACAGCTTGTGATGCCATGAAAGGCTTTTTTTTTTATTCATCACCAACCTTTAAAATCTGATCCAGGCTCTAAAAGCTTTAGACAGCTCCTCTGTTCAACCATCCAGCTTGGTGTAATAACCAGCGTGCACTGACGAGTGGTTACCGAGTGAGTCTGTGTGCGCAGTAACACAGTGCACACAGGGAATATACTTTATGTTAATAATACCCTCCAAATATTTTACAGCTGATATAATGTGCTGTGCGGCACTTTGAAGGAAGAAGCATTCCCATTAATTCTCCTTGTGTGTTAAAACCATTAAACGTATTAGGAGCATCTCATCGGCGTCTTTATGTTCAGCTCCTGTTAGGAACTCGTCGTCCCACAAAGACGACTGAATCAGCGTGTCGGGTCAGTCTCATTAACCATGTGAAGAAAGCTTTTCCCTGACAGTCTTTTACGCGAGGTTTTGTCTGCTGTGTTTTCGGCTCAGACATCTTCGTGCTGATTGCCTCGGTGCCGGTGGTGGCGGTGCGTAACCAGGGAAATGTGCTGGCCACGTCCCTGCGCAGCCTGCGCTTCCTGCAGATCCTGCGGATGCTGCGCATGGACCGGAGAGGAGGGACGTGGAAGCTGCTGGGCTCCGCCATCTACGCGCACAGTAAGGTAGGCGTGGACCCGAGCACACTTCCTGCTTCCTGACGTGTGAGCATTTTAAAGGAAGTTGCTGGAAAATATAATTATGGAAATGTGCACTTCTCTGGAAGGAGTCGGCTGTCGCTCTGAGACGACTGAAAGTGCTTGAAGTATCGAGTAAAGTGTAGTGAAGCGCTCACATGAGCTGAAGATGTAAAGAAACTAAACTGGAAGCGATTAGAAAGTTTATGGGAGTTTGCAGGAACTGACTCAGATTTGAAGGCAGCCTCAAGTGGACATTAGAGGAACTGCGGCTCTTGGCTTCATTTCTCAGACCTGGAATCTGCTGCTCAGCTGTGAATGTGTAAATAATGAATTAGAACAGTCTTTTATTGGATTTAAAATAAAAAAAATATCAGCTTCTTTCAAATATTTCCCTGTTTTCTGCAGGAGCTGATCACAGCCTGGTACATCGGCTTCCTGTCTCTCATCCTGGCGTCCTTCCTTGTCTACCTGGTGGAAAAGGATGACGCCTCTGTGAGCATGTCTGACCAGGAGAACCCCACGGCCCAGCCCAAAGAGCAGGACTTTGACACCTACGCTGATGCGCTTTGGTGGGGGCTGGTACGTGCATTAAAAAAAATAAGCTCCAAGTTTACGACTAACGCTGCACTCAGTGAATTAACATGCATATTGTTGAAATTTTGTTGCTGGAAACAAAAAATCCTGTCTTGAATTCTGCAAATTATTTGTCTGGAAATGATTTTGGCAGCTTAGAGGTGAGAGTAGATTTGGCTGCAGCTCGGTGGACAGATGGTGCCTGGCCAAATCATCAACTGCTAATATTTTGGCTTTAAATCAAATCTGGGATTTCTGCCAAGAGGACAGGAAAAAATCAGGTTTTAGTTTCTAGTAATGTGCCGGTGGAAAGCCTGAGGGTTTCCGGTGAATCCCGTTTGAAAGCTCGCAGAGCTCTGAGCTTTAATGAGGGCCTCTGGCAAGGGAAGCACCAATGCCTCATTAAAGCGACCGTCCTTCAATCAGAGGGGCCAAAAGTTCAAGCTCTATGACAGCGAGCATCTGCGCCGCCAGAATGTCCTTCAACAAGAGGTTCCACTGTCACCGCCTGCTTTTCAGGGCGATCCTCTGACTCCGGGAAACACTGAAGAGCCCTTTAACGGATCGATACGAAGGTCACAGAGAGAGATGAGTCTCCACGGAAACATTACTGCAGAAACGAGGACGGCGAGGCTGTTGTGTCGAATTTTAGTGATTTAATTTAAAAGATTTTCTGCCTGTGTTTTATCTTCCTTGTGTTTTTCAGATCACACTGACCACCATCGGCTACGGGGACAAAACCCCAAAGACCTGGGCTGGGAGGCTGCTAGCTGGCACCTTCGCTCTGATCGGAGTGTCCTTCTTCGCTTTGCCTGCAGTGAGTGCGCTCTCCTCTACACACCGCTGCTGATGGTGCAGGGTTTCATTTAAGTCCGAATAAATCAATCAATACATACTCATGTTAGGAAATCTGTCTTGTATGAACTGCACAAGTAATTCTGACCTTTTTATTTATGAAGAAAAAATGTGCAACATAAGTTGATTGTAACACTTTAATGCTAGATTATTAGTAAGTGTCGCCTCTTTCAGTATAAGAAAACAGTCAGTTCTCTCCCGGGGCATCAGTTAGTGCCGTGATATCAACCACTGGTGTCACTCGTTTATACACCAGGCGTCCTCTGGTCCCGGGGTTATGATGTGTCTGTCTCTACCTTCTTACTGTGCAGGGCTATTGTTCATAAAGAGCCTTACTTTACACCCACAGTTTACCGACACTCGACCAAGTGAAAGCAGGTCTCAGTGGGACTCGAACCAGAGCCTCCACATTCTGGAAGCATCAGTTACTCTGCGATGAGAACATGTGGGTAAAACATGTTCCCACTGAAGGTTATCAGCTGTAATCAGTCCCATGGATACAGCTAGCAGAGCACCGCCCTGCACCTCCTTAATGACCAGGAGGTCATGTGTTTGCATGTATGTGATACATGAGCAGCCGAGTGAATAAGTACGTGTAAAACATCTGCTTGCGTTGGTTGATGTGGACAAAGGAGGACTTTTGAGCCAAGTTGTGACCTTTTGCTAACCCTCACCAAGATAAAGGCGAGGTGTTAACATTTTGCTCGGCACTGGCGTCCCGCAGCACGACAGGAGCACTGAGCGACGTGTTTTCTGTTTTTATGGCTGCAGGGTATTCTGGGCTCGGGCCTGGCTCTGAAGGTCCAGGAGCAGCACAGACAGAAGCACTTTGAGAAGCGCAGACATCCGGCTGCAGGCCTCATCCAGGTGAGACGCTACCTGACGGCATCGGCATCTTTCTGCGTGGTCCAGCTGAGACTTTCTGTTTTCTGGACTCAGTTAAGCTGAGCGCTGTTATAACTTCTGGTTGATCTCCTGTCTTCCTATCTCAAGTCTGCCTGGAGATATTATTCCACCAATCCAATCAGGGAAGACCTTATTGCCACTTGGAGGTTTTATGAAACTGTCATCTCTCTTCCCTGTTTCAGGTAAGTACCACTAAACATAACAGTTACTTTTATAGTCCTCGTGCATTACCTTAAGTTAGCAAACAACAATAAATATGTTGTTTTTTGTTTGCATCTGCAGATTTAACACTAAGTTGATTGACCTGGAGAGTTTTACTCTTAGATTTCTTTGAGTAAGAAGCAAAAAAACTCAAATTAAAATTTTCATTAAAGATTAAACATAAAAGACGAATCAGCTGTTTGCTCTATTTTGGAACATCAACCAAGAAAAATGCACTCGGTGGATTTCAAAATGAGGATTTTTGTCGTGCTTTGGTCCTCTTCTGACTTTTAGTCTTTGTCAAAGGATATTTAAATCCTACGTTGCATGCAGATACCTGATTTTGATCCTTTCCTCTCTCCCCGTCCACAGGAAGGACACCTTGGAGGTCATGGCGAGGTAGGTCACCGTTTGGTGTCCATGCAGAGACACAGTTAATCACACAGAGCTGTGCCTAAAGTAAATGCTTTCTGACGGGGCTTTAATTAGCCCCACATGCTGGAGAGACTAATGAACATTTCCTAGAATATCTCACCCTGCGCGCCTTTAAATAGCTTCCTGTATTAATTCACCAGTCGGATAAATCTCGGGGCTAATGGCCGTGGGACGTATGAATTTTGAACGCCCACGCGTCCCTCTGCCTTCCACATCAGCTGCTTTAATGACATTTAAGCTGAGAGGTTTCTGTGGAAACCTATTAGTGAGTCCATTAGTTGTGTTTCAATTATGAGTGACAGTTTAGATCTTGTAATTAGGGCCTCAGAAGAGGTCTATGGGTTTGACTTTTCATTTTTCTCCGTCCTGCTGAGCGACGTTAATGAGTCTCCACATCAAAAAGTGTTGTGAAACTCCGACTGAGGCTTTCGGTTTGAGGAGCAGATTGAACTTGAGCTGCTGCAGATGTGTCACCGCGGTTATCGACATATAATGATATAATGAGGTAATTTAATCAAAGTCCTGCAAAAGACACAGAAGCAGCACAGACTGACTGAGTGGCATTAGCACATGTGAAGTCAGTGACACCTGTCTGCTCACCTGTTAGTCATAGCAGCCACTTGTCTAACCTTGGTCTTGGTTGTTTGCATATGGACACAGTATAAAAACAAATCACCCAGTGCACAGGTGAAAAGGTCTTGCCTGCTTTGCACTCTATCCTACCCAAGGCCTCAGTCACACAGGCATAGAGACCACTCTGCGACCACCATCAACCTCTGGTCACTGGGCAGCTGGTGAGGGGTTTCCGGAAGATGGTGAAATTGGCTGCAAAGGGTGCTGCACCACAAACTTCCTTGAGATTGTTTTGGTTGCTGGAGCATTGCTGCATCTGCTTGTATTTTGCATGCAGTTCTGGTTTTTGGTGCACTTCCATGCAGAATACTAGCAGATGCAGCAATGTGACTTTTCAAAGTAGTTGTAGCAGTACTCACAACTTTTACTTTGACGGCAAACATTGTCTGTCTGAGTTTAACCAATCAGCAAGCTGTTGGCAAGTGTTTGCAGACAAGTCTGCATCTTTCATGCAAACTATGGCTGAGCGCTAGCAACCGAAGCAATCACAGGGGCTTTTTCCAAGCAGCACCCTGTGTGCAACCAACTTCAACTAATGACAAGCAGCAACCTCCAGAAGCCTCTCACTGGGGTCAGGGGATACACCGGTCAGTGAGAGGCTGACCAGGGGATGCACCTTTCCCCAGTGACTGGTGGCTCCAAAGGGGGGGAACCAACTTCACTGTGATTGATGCCTAACACGTGTTTATACTTTTGTAATTGTGCTTAATATAGTCAACATGTAAGCTAGGACTTATACATTGGCATTAACCCTTTAAAGCCGGTCGGAGCGGGCACGCTGCATTTTGCGTAACTATTTTTAAATCCCGGTAGCACTGCAACCACGTAAGCTAGCGCAATAATTTTTTTTGCATATGAAACCGGAGGAGTTGTACTTACATCTTATGCCATCAGCTTGTCCTCGGTCACAGTTTCCTTCCACATATAGTTTTGCAAAAACTGCATAAAAAGCACTTGCAGCAACAAAAACATAATATTCCAGAAACACGCTTTGCCGATCCGATCAGCTGCTTGTAATACTTCCTACGTCCATCAGCGTGAACTATCGCATGTCCGGCATGACCTGCCCGAAAGCGGAAGTGACGTCGTTTTGCGGAAATGTAGTTTTTTTTACCATCATGGCCTTATGAGCCTATACTTGTGTTTTTAAAAGTTATGTTTGACTTTATGACTTTCTGTGTCGTTTCTGGGATGCTGAGGACTCATATTGCACTGCTGGAAATAGTTTATTTTGATGCATATCCTGTTATTTTGCAAATTTGCACTATAATATATTTTTTCGTTTTTCCTGCAGTGTATGAAAATTGGTGTATCTCAAAAATAAAACTATGAAGACACTTAAAATAAATTTCCTTTGGAGGGAAACTAGTTTGTGTATTTACAGTTTTGAGGGATAAGCCTCTTAAATTTCTCTAACTAGAAATATTTGTTAAAAAATCAAAAACGATTTAAAATTTTTTTGTAGTTTATTGCACTTTTTTGCAATTTATGTAATTACTATGCACTTAATGCAGACATATCATTAAAATTTGGGCTATAATGGTTGTATTGATGTATACCAACTTGAAATGCTCCAAAAATGGCTCCACAGCATGTAAAAATATACTATAAGCTCTGGCGGACTTGGTTCTATGGTAGGTCTTAAAGGGTTAAAATGTTCAGAAGTGGAAATGAGAGCCAGTTTTAGTTGAATACACACACACACACACACACATGCACACACAAATGTAGAGTACATAATCAGCTAAAAGTTTGATTTCTTAAACTTAGGAAAAACTTTGCTCTTTGATGTCGTCATTCAGTGCTGACAAACACATGTCAGAGCCATTATATGAAATGTGCTGTAGTCTTGCTAAACCTGCCATTTCGCATCAGCTCAGGTCAGCAGAGGTGGCGTTACAGGCTCATTACAGCGCAGCGTTCTGCTCCGACGCCTCCCGGCCTCCGTGTTCAACACGCTGGATTAAGTTACTGCTGCTAAAAGCTGAAACGGCTCTGATACACGGGCTGGTAGAGCAGAGCAGAGGAGAGGTCGGGTCACCTGTTCTTAATGGCGTCTGTTTTATAGGCTGAACCGGAGGGTTGCATTGCAACGATTACAATCATTTTGATTTTGCTTTTATTTGTAGTATTAAGCGGGGACATAATTCAGATGAGACGGAGATGTGGAGGGAGAACAAGAGTGGAAAGAAATGAGGGTGCAGACGCTGAGTGATGAAGTCAAACGGAGTGAAAAGCAGGCAGTCAGAGTTTTAAAAGCCTTTTAGGATCAGCGGCTGGGAAATTAGCACTCTGACATTATCTTGTTGCGCTGAGCGAAGAGGTGGACGGCGGCCAGAAACTACAACAGTGCGACGATGTCAGACAAGAGGCCGATAAGCTACTTATTGTGTGTGTGTGTGTGTGTGTGTGTGTGCAGAGATATTAGACCTTTTTATCTGAGTTTCCAGTGTTACTGTGTGGCCTTTTTAATACAACACTGACACAAAGTTATATCCCATCTGTGTGTGTGTGTGTGTGTGTGTGTGTGTGTGTGTGTGTGTGTGTGTGTGTGTGTATCAGTTTTAGTAGATGCATGATTCTCCTCCACCACAGTTCAGGTGTAAACTACGTCTTTTATGTGACATCTATGTCGACAAAGTACCTTTTTAACAATTTTAGTTTAAGTCAAAGGACTAGTCAGTGTCAGATATTCACTATTAAAATGTTTACATAACAAATATAAAACTCTAGTATGCACATGTACTTTAAGTATTTGCGACTGTCCCACGTTGCACTCTTTTTCTTGCCCTGTGACAGCTGAGATTAGCTGCGCTGTGCCTGCAACCATGAACTGGATGATTGGTGGGTGCCCAGGTAGCTGCTATACTTTAACTTTAGCTTTACTGATTCCAGAGGCAGCAGAAATAAACACAAAGCAAATCTTTGAGTTCTACCATCAGCCTGAATAATCTCAAAGTCCACGAAAAGAAAAGGGTCAATAAATCCATCAAACTCAGAAACAGACAGGGAATAAACGGGAACGACAACAACAACGAAAGGGAAAGGCAGAGCTTTAATGCTCACACAGGAAATGGATATGAGAGGCTGACGAGACGCAGCTGAAACAAATGTAAACAACAAGGTAAGAGTTTTGTGTTCAGAGACATAACATTTAATTGACACAGTGCATTAACAAAAAACAAGTATCAGAGACTAAAAACCTGATCAAGAGAATGGTAACAGAAAAACCTCCAGTTCGACCAAACACATTTGGAAAAACGAACATGTGTCGGACACACTCTGCTTTTCTTTGAGCTGTAAAATCAGTAGTTTCACTTTTACCTCCAAGTAAAATGAGTCCCACCCATGTAACCTGGTGTATTCCCTTTGTTATCCTAACAACCAGGAAATAAGATCCATATTTGCAATAACTGAAATTATCTTTTAATATTGTCCCGCAGCTTTGTGCAGGTATTATGAACCAACATGTGTGTCTTGGGAAGGCAGAGCTGTGGGAGATAAGGAGCATCATTTTTTTCGCCTGCTGCGCTGCCTCATTTACAGAGATCCACGGGATAATCACATCCCATTTTCTGCTCTTTATTCGGCCGAGGAGCAGTCAGAAAGAGCTTCTCTCTTCCTTTACAGCTTCCTATTCTGCGGCCTCTCAGCGCCGTAATCTGCCATCCCTATTCTGCCTCGAGGCCACATAGAGGCTCATATTGTGTGTCTGCTGTGGGAGCAAAGTCGCTGAGAACGCTCCACGTTTCAGAGGCCTTGTTTGGGCTGTTGTCGGCTCCGGTTACCCCGCCTCTCTCCCTCTTCCAAGGCACAGGAGTCTTATTTTACCCAGGGAGCTCTCGTCTTTGTGCTGCCAAATATTGTCAGCCATTGGACAGTAAAGGAGACCAATCTCCTCTCAGTTCTTTGAGTCTTCCTTCTGCCAGGAGAGCTGCATTGTTACGTTGCAGCAGCAGACCAGGAGAACTTATATTACACAAAAATCACAACAAAACTGATTGTGCAAAAAATTTCATTAGCATGCACTTGGCGACAGTGGGAAGGAAAAACTCCCTTTTATATCTTCAAACCTCCAGACTTAGTCCGGTTCAGGGAGGAGCAGCCATCTCCCGAGTACAGTTTGGGGTGTGGGAGAAAATGAAGAGAACAGGAATTGAGTGATGATCAGAAAAATTATATCAGTATTTAAAGTTTAAAAGAATGTGGCTTTAATCTGAATATCGAGATTTCTTTTGATCTCCATAAAGCAGACAAAGGGATCAAAAAGGCTTTGCATTGCAACATTTGTGCTAAAAGGGGATCATTGGGTTTCTTCCAATGTCTCTATAATTTTCTACCATCTTGACATTACCTTTCATAAAGATAAATATCATCATTGCTCCTCACTACAGTGGATCTTTCAGGTTGTGAAACATCCCTTATAGCGATATTCTCAGTGCCTAAACTTTTGGCTGCTTTGCTTCTTGAACGTTCTTCGGTGTCTGATCACCCCCAGCTGGGTGATGTGTAAGACTTTACTTGCTGGTGCTCACATGCTTTCTCTTGGTCCATACTGTATTGTTTTCTCGTTTGTCCCTGTTCAGCCAGAAACTGAGTTTACTCGAGCGTGTTCGCCTTCCTAATTCAAGACCGTCTGTGGTGGCAGTAAAGAAGCTGACAGGAAACGCAGACTCCATCGAGGAGAGTCCCTCCAAGGAGCCCAAACCTGGTGGCTTCACTAACCGGGAACGCTTCCGCACTGCCTTCCGAATGAAGGCCAACACACTCCGCCAGAGCTCTGAAGGTTTGAAACCAAAAAAGCACGGATAGCTCAGAGAGCTTTTGTCTTTCATGTTGGTCTAATCCTTTTTTTTACTAACGCAAAATTTGTAATGTTTTTCTCTCAGATGCCGGAGGTGTGGCAGATCCAGCCTTAGAGGAACGGGGTTTCCCCCCTGACATCCTCCTGGAGGAGATGATCCCCACGCTGAAACTGGTCATCAGGGCAGTCAGGTTAGGGTCAAGAACTGGGCTCTGTGGTCCTTTAAAGTCATCGTGTATTACTACATTGAGACCCAATCAATTAAAGAGTATAAATTGATACTGATAAGAAGAGACAAATGTCCTATACTGTGATGCGCAGATGGGTGTTATGAACAAGGAAATGTTTTCTGGTTGCTCGGTTGCTTTGTCTTCAGTCAGTGATGTAGACTGTGTCAGGACATTATGACATCACTGTTGGATTGGAGAAAGGAAAATGTTATGAAGTCTCATAAAACCCTGGACAGGTCATCAGTGACCTGCTGGCTGTAAAACGCTTAAATGCAGTCACATGGATTAGCTAGAATCCAAACGTACAGAGTGGTCAGTTCTTCTTCACCTGCTGAACAAACTGACAGGACAGAAAACAGAACTTTGTAGTAACAAATTCAAAATGTTTATTTACTCCTTAAAATATCAATCACAACTTTTGGTCAGTTTTCTGCACAGTATGATAGTACGATTGGTCCTCGCTGTATGTGCTTTCAGAAAACTCTGCAGCAATCAAAATTCAACACAGTGAGCTATGCAAACCACAGAGTGTGGCAGAACTCACACATGCTGACAGTGCATTGGTAAATCTATAGGCCACACAGCTGACATAATGCAGGAATTCAATCTAGTGCAAGGGCCTGCGAGATGAGTGATTAACCCTGTGAAAGTGCTGCTTCCTTCCACTCCATTATATCAGTGTTGAATGGGTTTCTGAATAGGATGTTCAGATCTGGAGGGTTTTAGTTTCAGGACCCAAGACTTTCTGCCAAACACTGGAGCTCGTGCAGCAGCAGTAGCTGACTCTGAAAGTAGGAGATCTGTAGGACAAAAACCGGAGCTCAGTGGGTGGCAGTGATGCAGGACTGAAAGATGCTGGGCTTACTATAATGCACCGGACAGAAAATGTCACGCACGGTTTCTGTGAAGGGGGCATTAATTACACATAACTGACAGATGTTACCTCTGTAACCATCAGTTTGTGGAGTCCTGTTATGAAGCTGTTAAGTGTTAGCAGCTCCAAATCTGATGTCATAAAGCTCTTCGAGGTAAAGAGGTGTCACTTACATTTAGTTGCTGGAAGAAAGAAATGGTGTATTGTTTTGTTTATTCACCAACTTGTCAAGCGTACTGCTCCGAACTATTATTGTGACAAGGAAGAAGAACCTTAAGGTAAAGACCAAAAGAAATGGCTCTTTAATACATGAGGACTCATTTGGATCCAGTAGGAGGTTGTAGTGTTGTTTTTTGGCATTTGAAGGATCCACTTTAAAGGCTTTCTGGAAATATCCAGCTGGGAGGAGACCCTGGACTAGACTGGAGGAATCATATGGTAATACCTGCCTTCCTCACAGCTCCAGTTTGACACTGCAGTGATGCTTCAGAGTTTTGCAGATGCCACTTGGAAATAGTATAACAATCATGATGAGTAAGCAGATACGTAGGCTGCTCGTGATTGTTTTTGCTATTATTGTTCATTTTGCACCTGTTACAGAAAAGACAAAAATGGATGAAGAAGTTATTTGTGTTTGAGTGAAGCTGTTAAAAGTAACAATTTAACCTTGGAGTGCTTTCAGACTACGAGACTGTTGCACTGTTTTTGTACTTTTTCCTTGGATAACAAATCGACTGTGGTGTGTTTCTATTCAAGCTTTCAGCTTACTATTTGACTTTGAGCAGAAGCGATGAGGCTTTGGCTTGTTGTTGTACTCCACAGCCTCTGCACTGGTTCAGTTCCCATAATTAGTGTCTCCCAGTAGATAAACCGATAGAAACACGGGATCATGTATCAATTTTTAGTTTTCCGCCTTAAATCTATTTAATAGTAACATGGTGCCAGTACTTGTGCTTAGTAAGTGTGGGCAAAGAAATATGGGGTGAATCTACCAATAATTGAGGAATTTCTGGTGGTCGCTCTTCCCACGGCCACTGGTGGCTCCACTGTGTCAGTGGAAAAGGGGTAAAAGACCGCAGACAAACATTAGGGCCAGTAAATGTAGTGTTGTTTAGATCAGATACGTTAATAATGTTAAGATCTAAACCAGTGAAATGCTTCTCATTTGTTTGATTCTTGCATTCTTGTTTCCTGACAAACACGTGTCTATACAATGAAGGTAAGTGTGGTAGCTGACGTTTGTTAACTGTGTCTGATGTTTGAGATGCGTTTTCATTTGAAGTGTTTGTTGCCACACAGGATCATGCAATTCCTCTTGAACAAGAAGCGGTTTAAGGAAACTCTGAGGCCTTATGATGTCAAAGATGTTATCGAGCAGTACTCTGCTGGACACCTGGACATGCTCTGTAGAATTAAATACCTCCAGACGAGGTGAGTTAGTCTTTTACACACAAGGCTGATCAGTGTGAACGAAGCCAATTTTCTCTTTTCCTCATGCTCATTTTTTTTTTTATTTTAAGGATTGACATGATTCTTGCCCCTGGACCTCCTCTCACCCCAAAACACAAGAAAACTCAGAAAACACCCTTTACTTACCCGCCCAACCAGTCACCCAGGTACTGCTGCAGAGCTCTAAAATGGCTACAATGTTGTAAAACAATTACAAATTAGTATAAAGGTTAGTTATAACTATGTTATTTAGTTTTCGTAACAAATGTCTGTGCAGTCCACATCTACTCGATGTCCCTTTGTTCCAGGCATGAGTCCTACATAGCCAAAGCCACATCCATGCCAGATGCGGAAGACCAAAGCATGATGGGCAGATTTGTCAGGGTGGAGAGACAGGTAACAACTAAAACTACTAAAGGCAAATATTCTGCTAAGGTGTTCCTTCTCCAAACAAAGTAACTCTTTGTATTGTTTGAGATAAATTGTTTTATAGTTTAGTTTGTTACCCTTGGGCTTTGTATGTTGAGACATCTGGCGACAATTTAGGGTTCAATGTAATGCCGGTAAAATTTGCTTTGGAGAAAAACTGTCACGTTGATGAGACCAGGAACACTGGCAGACCTTTTGGAACAGGACACTTAAATTACTGTTTACAATAAAACAAAGCGCTGCACTGCCAGGGTCAGAGAACCCTCTGAATATGGCAACAAGATGCTTCAGCTGGAGATGACTTTGAACAGCAGATCTATTCAACCCATTTGGCCCAACTGTAGCAAATATTACTAATCATGTTATGCGATTACACTTGCAGTTCTTACTCGATTTCAGTTCTGCAGCATGCAGTGACTTCTACAGCAAGACAAAAAGAGTCTATAACCTTCACCACCACCGAACTATCATCCGCTGTTTAACACTTTACAAGATAAACTGGACCAGGCTTTAAAAAAGAGACTTCCAAGTGTTTCTCTCCTGCATCTGGAGCATTGTCGTCATTATTAGTGGTGGTGCAGGGTTCATAATTAATGGTTTTCTTTAGGAAGATTACCAAGATTAAACTGTGAAAACACCAAGTTATCAGTAAGAGAATCAACATGATATTTGATATTTCTCATATCTGCAATGTCTGCAAAGGTTTTATCAAACCTTACTGAAAGCGCTGAAGGGGTTACTAACATTTCTTTACATCATATTTTGGCCAAGGTGATTGGTAAATAAACACACCTGTTATGCGATCCACTGGTTCCATTGTGTATCTCTCTTTCAGGTGGAGGACATGGAAAAGAAGTTGGACTTCCTGGTGGACATGCACATCCAGCACACTGAGCACCTGCAGGTGGACTCTGCCGGCTCTGCCCGCATGACCCTGGAGACCTGCAATCCTACGGCAAACGGTGAGATCAGACGGGTTTTCCTCAACTACGCCGAGGCGTTCCCACACATGTACCAGGTGCCTGTCAGCAAGGCGAACCCCTATTATGGCCGTGGAAGAGGAGGCAGAGAAGGGGTGGGGTTGGCAGGAGGAGTCGGCATTGCCCCTTCGGTTCATCAACCCCAACCCCCACCTTCAGCAATCATCCCCACTTACACCGAGCGTCCCACAGTGTTGCCCATCAGCTCCCTGCAGGACTTGTCAGTGGGACTGGGTAGGACCACAGGGGGGCAAGGTGGTGACTCACCGCTCTCCATGCTATCGGTTAACCATGAGGAGCTGGAGCGCTCGCCCAGTGGATTCAGCATCTCTGGGGAGCGGGAAGGGGAGAACTTCTCAATGGGGGCCGGTTTGGCGCCCGGGGACCCTGGCTGGACGAGACCCAGGCCGAGCTACCTGGCGGAGGGGGAGACGGACACAGACACAGACCCTTTCACACCAAGCGGGGGGCCCCTGCCTCTCTCCTCCACTGGTGAGGGATTCGGCGACGCTGTGTGGACCATGCCACCCTGAGAGGAAACAAATTCGGCGCAGATATCCACCACTCTGAGTTAAGATATTAAATTCAACCCAAGCCTCTAAACCCAAGCCCTGGGTCAAAGCCACCGCTGTGGACTGAACGTCTGGGGAGGTTAAGTTGGATCTTATCCGAGATAATCGACCTTCAGAGGCCACCGCAGATCTCATCATGCCGTCCACGGTCCAGTCAGAGAGCCATGGCACTGAGACTGCCTAGAAAAAAAAAAGAAAAAGGGAAACCACACCGTTTGTAAAGTAACTCTGTACAGCGCACTCTCCGCAAAAGTTTAGCTGACATAAAAAAAGAACAATAATATACATACTATATACACCCAAAAGCTTTATTGCTGCAAAGCCAACCGCACTGCATGTAACGCATGCGATTTTTAGTGTAGTCACTGCAAAGTTCAGGATATCAGGAAAAGGAAAAAGAGAACGAATGGTTACGTATACTTGCTATGCCATTTTGTAACACTTATTTTTTTATATGAATACATTTTCATTGTTTTTGCATGGTTTGCATGATAATGCACCACTGTAGGAGTTGACGATTAGAAGGTGATCCTGGAACCAAAAGTCTCCTGTCTTTAGTTGTTTGGTGAGTGTGTGTGTGTGTGTGTGTGTGTGTGTGTGTGTGTGTGTGTGTGTGTGTGTGTGTGTGTGTGTTAGAGAAGAGAGAGAGACTTTGGTAATAAAACCATGGCTAGTTTGCTGGCAGTCATGTTTCACCGTTTCTACTTTTCTCACGTTGCTCTGTAAGGTCTCTGAGGATCAATTCTGTCCAGAAACCAGATTTGTTTTCTGGTCTCAGTGTTTTGTTTTCACGCCACTGTGCTCAAATTGTGTGTCACCACTTTGTGTGAACTGACTATCCACTTGAAAATTTGACTGCGTTTGAAACACTAAATCTGCTGCTTTGTTGGCACATGAATTCAGGGATATAAACCACCTGTGAAGTTCTGCTTCTGCTTGATTAGTATTCAGAGCGTAACTTCAATGCAAAAATAGTGGCTTAAATTTCCAGCACTAAAAAGATAAAAAAGATTCCTACATAAAGGGAGGCACAATATGTCTGTCCCAGTACTCACACTTGTGGTCTTGAAGTAACACAATCTGTTCTTGATGCACATTTCTCCAAAGTTAAGTTTGTAAGTATTTCTAATAACTTTCTGTGCTCAGCTTTTCCAGGAAAAAAACAGCCTTTTTGGAGTAATACTGCATAAATTCAGTTTTTAAGAACTTGGATCGCCTGTAGTTTAAAACTTATTGAGAAGAACTACTCAAAATGAAGATGAATAGGCTCACTTGTGCATTTACATAATTGACTTTTGATTTTCTAATGTGTCGTTATTAATAACTTTTTCATTGTTATCAAAAAATTGATCAATGGTGGGCCCTTTGTTTGTTTCTGGGGATTAGCCTAATGTTGGCTAACACTAGGTTGCTAACACAGACAAATTGCTAGCTAAATATTATCTGGAGTGTATAAGGTAAGCTCGTTCAGGAGGTAAACCTGGTGCTAGGTTGGCTACTCATTTTAAATTGCTTTGTAGCTGATGCCAGATTCATGCAGTGTAGCTAAGTTATAGTTAACCAGCTATCCTTTAGCTTTCTTGCTAACATTACTGTCATATTCTTCTTTGTGTGGTGGTGTATAGCGTTTTGATAAGGTACCGTCTCAAATCGATCATTCCCAGTCAGACCATCGGCAGAAATGATCTTTGAATATGACTATGATCACTGCATTGTATGAACACTCATAAGGATAAATTCTTGCACAGTTACGATGACAATTTGGCAGTAAACACCACTTAGCAAGCTAGCTAGTCCAGCTATCTCCTGCTCAGACTGTGAGTCTGAGTTTCAGAAGAGCGTTGTTGGGTGGTCCATCTCTTTTTTTACAAAGCCAGTTTGGCTACCATTTATTGCGAGAAGTGTCACACGTTTCAAATTCAATTTTTTCATTGTTATGGGTGTGGGCCTGCTGACTTTCACTTTCAGCTCTCACAATGCCAGGACATTACAGAAGACGCTGCATGGGGAGAATGATCCCTTTTATGTTCAAATACTAAGCACTACTGTTTGAGTGAAAACTACTGTTAACTAAATCAGTGAAGAATAAAGGGGATTCAGAGCATCGCATTTTACGGGGAATCATAAAAAACCCCCCAAAAAAACAAACACATTTCTACCGAGCATCTAACGCAGGAATAATCAAAGGTGAGATCTGGTCTCAGTTTTATTTATATAACACCATTTTGTTTGGTAAAAAAAGGGTTTGAGACATAGGTGCTGAGTGTTAGTGCAAGTTCACTAAGTAACTAGTAAATGTGATATAATGGCTTATAAATTACATCAGTTGATTGAATTCAAGACAAAATTGAGTAGCACTTGAAAATAAGCTCGTATAGCTAACATTAACCTTCTACAGTACTTGAAAAGAGTGATTAACGGCAAGGGAAGTTAACTATAGCCACGCTGCATGCGTCTGGCATTTTAGCTTTGATATCATTCTGCTCTCACAGTAATACGATGGGCTTGTAGCTGCAGTAGATGATATACAGTTCATACAATAGTGCAACAGAACAGTGAAGGACAGGCTCGCTGCTGTTTTGACCGATGCCACAAACAGAAGCTATAGCATGCTAAATACACTTCATGGTTTTCTAGATTTTACTCACTAAAAAACCTTTCTTTTTGTTTTTGGATTGTCTTACTTCTATTAGCCCCTCAGATCATAATAGTAAGACTGGGTGGTTGGTTGGTGTACTTTCCCGTAAATCAGCTGAGCCATATATAGTATTTGCAGGAGCGATGGTGTACTTGTGTATCTAAGATCCAACAATACTGGAAATTCACCAAATAAATGTGCATTAGGATACTCGTGATGACGTGTGGTTACTGGGACAGTCTTCAGATTCCTTTTTAAAATGTTCACTCTTATTTTAAAGTTGCTTTAAAAAAAGAAAAGGAAAAAAAACAAGCAATAATGAAATATTAGCCATGTTGCATCGAAATAAACCACAACAAATTCGAGGCAGTCATGTTCCCAGGTGTTGGATAACGCCGTTTTGTCAGATGCCGCATCTGTGTCTTTCATTTTAGCAGAACTGGTCACCAAGAAATAAACCAACCCAGTTTAAAGACCTATAGAACCCAACAGAAGAGGTGCCAGATTACAGGTTTATTAACCAGCGATTGCAGTTCACTAAGGTAACCCCTATTAGGCTCCTGATTAAGTTTAGGCTCAAATAACAGCTGGACTCCAGCTACAAAAATCTCTAATATGGGTTCAGATGTGCTTCTTTACACTACAAATCATCTCCTGTGAAAAACGGTGAGTTGGACATATCAGCGTTCCATCAAACTTCACTAGTGAAAGACACGTACACGGTTTTGACGTTATTTAGTGTTCTGGGAATCAGAACAGCCAGGAAAATTCTGTAGCTGTGTTTTGTTTCTTAAATACGAATTAAGGAAAGCAAACAATAATTTCCACTGAATTTTAGGTGCGATTTCTACTGCAAAGCTCCAATAAATCCGGTATGGTAGCTAAAAACTGAAAGTAACTCTGTATGCTGTAGCTCAGAGAACAATAAGGACACTGCCTAAAATTAGCAAACTGAATTTAGCTTTTCTACACTCCAATTAATCATTTAAATTTTAGTTTGAATTATTGCAACTTTAAACCTGCTGTATAGTTCAGTGCTGTGTTGTGAGCAACTCGAATGTCTAGTTACAAACACAGAAAACCTCAAACTGAAAAGAGAAATAAAGGTACGTGAAGGCGGAGCTTCCTGATCAACAGGTATTTTTTAAATGAAAACACCACAAAGCCAGACCTGACCACCTACTGCAAATAAAAAGCTTTACAGACGACCACGTATAGGCCTAAACTGCATTTATTACCTTAGACTTAGGACGACACTGATATTGAATGTAATATCTCACAATATGTACACACATGAATTATTATCAATACACAGTTATAGCATGTTCAGGCACCTTCACAGTTAATTGACAGAGGAGACTTCCACACCAGGCTTCAACTCTACAATTCGTTGCTTTGTTTACTTTTACTGTTTCTGACCTAAAAATCATGACTAATGAACTTATCTTGCATTAATTATTTTTAACATTAACTTTTAACTTCGTTAAACGGATAAAGTTTTGGTTTAGTATCCGTGATGACCAGCCAGATCATTTCTGTGTTGAACTGGAAAAACACAGATAGATAAAACACATTTAAGATGATGTTTGGAGGCTGTAGGCTCCTCTCACTGTTTACTGGTTTGTGTGAATCTCTACAGCGAAGAAGGAGAGGGCAAAGTTGGAGCAATTACAGTTTGTTTGTTCTAGTATCTCAGTTTAATGAGATGAAACGTCACCCATTGGTTTTGAAGCTTAGCTTTTTGGCCTCCGCCATGTTGGTTTTTTGGAGGCAGAAGTGACCATATTTGAGGTGGATGTTATCAGCTAAGGCCAACAAACTTGGTTAGACCTCACTCACACAGGTCTAGAGACCTGTTGTCAACCGTCTGGCAACCACTACTTGCTGTTGCTTGGTGAAATCGGTCACACAGATGTACCTACTGCTACACCAAAAGGTTGGACGACCAAGAGTTTGGTGAGTGTTTGCAGACAAGTTGGCATTCACTGGTTTCTTTGTGTACACTGAGAGTAGCGGCACCAAAACCCAGTTGGTGCTGGTGTTAGTAAATCTGACTCTTAGACTGTAAAGGTGCATTGCACAGGCATGGATTTCTGCTAATGGTTGCTAGTAACTAGAATAATAAAACCTCAGTTTCACTCACCAAAACTGAAGCACAAACCTCTTGGATGTCTTCACTTCATAGTAAACTGTAATATTTTTTTGGATGATTCCCATAAAAATCCCTCTGAAGACTCCAACAGCACAAAGAGAGTCCTCAGATCCAGTTCAGTGACTCCAGTTAGTGGTGGTCACGAAAATTTTAAATCTTAGAAAAATCTTCTAAAGTATAAATTAAATCCATCTATTTGGAGCCGAACTCAGCCAGAGGACCAACTGCTGGTTTGGTTTTAGTAAAACGTCTCCGCAGGTAGGTTAAAAGAAGCCTGGTGTGGATCCAGCTACCATCTGTGAAATTAGCCAGGTGAACCAAACCCTTATGATTATTATTATCTATTTAGTGTATTGTTAGAGTTGCTGTTATCCTCTAATCCTTAAATTAAAGTCATTAAACTATATATGAACACCGGCATCAGACGTCACCACATATAGATGTAAAAATGATGACAATATCCCTGCAGACGTTCATTCATTGTGCCTCTGAAGCAAGAAGCAACATTCAGAATGACTCCACGCTGTCATTCTTTATTTAGTGTTTCAGCGTCACTTCATCTCCACCGAACACAACACACGGGATTTTTGAATGTCGGCTCTGTTTCCTTCTGTAGTGCTTCGTCTTTTCTTAAAACCAGCTCAGAGTGCGGTCCTGCTTTTGTAAAATGCCGTTTTGTAGTTTTTGTGGTGCTTTTTGGCTCATTTACAGATTCAGCATGGTTTCAGCTGCACAGAAATTTTGTAATGGTTCACTTCTGCTTTCTTCGTTATATCTAAAGTTCATTCGTCTTGTTCTGTTGAGGTTTGATCGGTCTCGCTCCAAGCCTGTGCTTTTGTTGCCTTGCACATTAAGTTCAATTTACAGAAAGTATTCTGTGAGTTAGTGACACTGCTTCCGTTTGAAACTAAAAACTACAAATGGCTTCCTTTCTAAATTTACAGTCACGAATCAGTTTAAGAATGTCTCACAGGGAATACATAACGACAGCATTGGTACATTTATAGTTTCATGGCAAATTACTGTTAATGTGAACTTTTGGTTTTTTTTGTAAAAATTTGTCAAAACAGAAAAAAAAAAATTGTCTTCCAGGACGCTGAAGGTATGCTGTGAAAAAGTGATGCCAGCAAAAGCAGTTAACAGTAAAATGGAAATATGTCAGATTACACACGAAAAACCTGAAGTTCTTCTCAGGAATTCACAAAATTTCAAATACAGTGGAACCCCGACTTACGAATACCCCATTTAACGAAAAATTCAAGTTACGAAGGCACTCAACGGCAATATTTCTACCCGTGTTACGGCAAAATGCCCGTGTAACGAAGTCCGCTGGCTCTGATTGGCTGAGCCCAGAATGCCTGCAATGCCCACAATGCCTTCCGAATCATGTGACAACCCCCTTGGCTTTCGGAGTTGCGCTTCGCTGTTCCACTTGAACGACGCCTATCGTTCACTCAAAAGGCGCGATGGGTGCTTCGACTTACGAAAAGTTTCGACTTTCGAAAGACCCTCGGGAACGAATTAATTTCGTAAGTCGGGGTTCCACTGTATTCAACTTGCTAAAGCCGCTGTTTATATCAAGCATGGTGACAATATCACAGACGTTGCAGTTTAACAAGTCGTTTTGTCTACAGTTACATTTATTTTGTTTCCTTAAAACCAATAAATCTCCCATACGTGAGATGATTTTAACGACTTCTGAAACAAGGTTAGCTAAATTTCCGGAGAACCAAATCAGAACCATTTTTATTTAAATAAAATATGTGACTGAATGACTTGTTAAGGACCAGTGTGAGCTGACCAAAGCCATCTTCAGTATCCCTAACCAACTTGCTAGCATTACTTTTCACAGTAATAATAATAATAACTTATAAAGCGCTTTCAAACGAAGTGCTGCACAGCTATTTGAAACTAAAAAGATGAAGTAAGTAAAATAAATCCACGTTACGTGAATTAAAGACATCTTGCGTGTTTGAAACGATGTCTGAACATGATACTGTGTTGCTGTTTTGTAGTGAAGGGTTTGTCCTGTTATTGCCATGTTATTACTCTGTATGAATTTCCTGCCAAACGTTCTCCAGTCACGTCTTCGGGAGAAACCTCTTCACCTCAAGCAGGAAGTGATTAAACTCCACTTTGTCCTGGGCAAACATGAAAAGAAGTGGAATTAGAACATGCATTGGTCACCGTTCATTGGAAATAAAAAAAAAAGTTAAATTCTTCTTATGTTTTGGGAATTGTTAGTCACCTCATCTGTAGATGTACCTGGTGGCTGATGAACACTCACTTTAACAGCTGTTCTGTTGAAACAGCTGCCTCTGATACAAAACTGTTCAATAATGTTTATTAAGGGGATTTGAGGTGTGAGGAACTCCAGTAAAACCTGCAGAGCCAAAACTAGGAGTCACTCCAGTGAAGTTGAACCAATTTGCACACTTGGCACCAGGCCTATTTTACTTTGTCTCCGTTTACTTTATACTGTAAGCGGACACAAGAGTGACTTTGAATGGGTTTTGGTGACTCGTCCCATTACTTTGCCCTGTGAATCAGCCCTTTGCTTCTCTGGCTTGTAGACGAGGTTTAAATCAGCTGATGAGGTCACTGGAGGAGTTAAACATTTACTAACCCGATGTTCTCTCATGTACTCATGGCTTTGTCGTCAATTTGTCTTTTTTATTTTTCTGAATCAGTGTGATGGGATGAAATGAAGTTGCTGACCTCGGGTGATCATGATTGGCTATTTAATTCTTAAAGCTTAAACAGTGTGCTCATTATTTGACAATAAGGGGGGATGCTGTGTGACAGCTCAGAGCTATTCTTTTGACTTGCATTTGAAAAATCACCTTTTCAGGCATCAGTGCACAGTACAGACTTCAGCCTTATTCTTTATTTTGACATTGCATTTGTCTGCGTAACCTCCAAAACACAAACTCTGACCAACACACATACTGGTGAATTAATGTGATGGTTAAAGTGGATCCGTTCTGCCTTCTGCCAGTGTATGAACGGCGAATCCCTGTGAATTAATGCTGCTTTTTTTCTCTCTGCTTGGGTTTGTATGATGTCACGGAGAGCAGATATCCTTAATATGGCCATCTAAGGCACAGTAAGCCCCGCCCACCTGCTCTTAATATAATTTGTTTGGGAGGGGCAGCCCGTCAGTGCAAAGTTTGCTCAAAGTGGGAGGAGCTAAAAGAGTTCACTGATAGAAGATAAAGGGGGATTATTTTGAACTCTGAATTGTGCAAAGCTACTCTAGAAGAGCCCAAGTATAAAATATGAGCAGAATAGATCCACTTTGTTTTAGCAATTTAATATCTGTTACTTTGCGGATGAAGGATTCTTTCAGTTTGAGTGTGTTTTTTGGCATATAACACTGTAACCAATGAGTCTGCACTCTTTGCATTGCAGCTGTTATTCATTTGGTGATTCTGAGGAACAGTCCTGTATGAAGCACTCCTTTAACACTGTTTTAAACAGTACTCTATGAGTTAGATTTAACAGCCAAAGAGGCTTAAAATCCCCCCACAAACGTAGATTTTGACAAAGTCTTGTGTGTGGAAACACTCTTGGTATCAGTGTTGTGTGTCAGGATTAAGATATTGACTAATTTCACGTAAAAACTGGCTCATCTTGGTACTTGTTGTAGCAGCCAAGTCTTGGAGAAACTGGAAAAATAACTTTAAAATGCTCAGCACATCAGCAAATGCTCGATCACGTGACTGTTTTTCGTTGGCTTGAATCTGAGTCTTTCCCCAACATTCAAAGCCATTAATCGAAACACGTGTGCACCTAAAACGAGCATTTTCTCCACATTTCTGCCCTCTAAAACACATGTGTGCACTTACACTGTGCGTCATTTATTTTTTCAGCTCTCCGTGTGTGAACTCGTCTGCATGTGCATCGATTCTGAATGAAAAGGAGCACTTTATGGCATCCGTGTAGTTAAGAGGGCAATAGTACTCGCTGTGATTATTCTGTTAGGGTTGTATTCACTGTAACTGCATACCAAGCAATGCACTGATCGGCACATTCTGCATAACCTGTAATTTTATGGACATTTTGATTGCTACAAATTATTTGTGCCTTGGCCTTTTACAGTACAGATGTTTCTTTCAATGCAATTCTTTTAATTTGGTCGTGCTTTTCTCGCTATGGCTGTCAAAACGCAGCACAAAGCTGTCGGTAATAACTGTGTGGAGGGCTGCATTTACATGCACTCATTGCTCAGCGGCCTCGATCTATGGAGCCAAGACTGATAGAAAATCAGCGCAGTAGCTGGTGGGTACTAAATTTTCTCTCTTCAAAAACCACCCCTCCAAACAGCGGCTGATATTGCTTTTACAGTTCCAGTTGGGGGAGCAGCTGCAGGGCAGAGGCACCAACAATGGAAGAAGACACGCTGTCCACACACTGCAATATTTAACCTGCTAATTTTTTGCTGTTTGATGGAACCTCACAATTTGCAGGGTTTTGATGCGACTCTCAAACTGTCTTTCCAAAATCTTCTTAATCTCCTCCTAAGACCCGAACTCTTTCATGGCATGCATCCTCTTTGCTATTTGGGCTGATTGGGACCTGATGAATTACCCGTTTTTTGTTTTTGATGAAAATGAGAAAATGTAGTATTTTGGTCTAGACAACCTAAAATGTGATGTCCGCATATGTGGACGCCAGGTCCTTGGAGGTTAAATGCAAAATTACATGAGTACCTATAAGGTGAACTGATAAGTGTCAAAGCAGGGTGCTGGACACTGTAAAGTTTCACCTACAAGATTTCTACTTGGAATTTTTAGCTGATAAGAAGACGGTCTATCTGTCGAGCTCACTGAGTAAAGCAAAACAATTAGAGATAAAATTTTACACGTTGCTCTGACAAAGAAGAAAGCCTTGCATGCTTGTTGCATATGGACATGGTGCAGTCTCACAGCAGTTTGTAAAAAAATTAACTGATTCAGTTTTATTTATATACTGCCAAATCACAACAATGATAAAGGTAAAGACACAACAATTACATCCCCCTTTGAGGCAACAGTGGGGAGGAAAAACTCCCTTTTAACAGGAAGAAAACTGCAGCAGACCTCCTAACCTGGTGTTCAGCATACTGACCAGGCCGAACCTGCTTAGCTTTTAAGATCAAGACTCAGATTTGTGTTTTTTACACAAACTGGACATTTTGTTTGTGGCTGTGATGAAGCATGAAGTTTGAAACACGGGACACAAAAAGTTAACAGACTTGTGAACAAGATGAATATCTTGTAAATGCTTTAAAAAGAAGTCATCTCATGGCTTTAAAGAAGGTTAGTAAGAGCCATCTCTCACAGTGTGACACTTAAACATGGACGATGATGATTCTCGCTGGTTAGTTAAGCCAGGTGTGACGGACGAAGCCACACACTCATTGGCTGACGACTTGTGATTGACTGAGTCCTCAGCCAATGAGCTTCTCACTGAACTTGATTTATAAAATAACCCCAAATATTTTATTCTGTATGACCTGAAACTAGAAACCAAAGCTCTAAACTCATCAGGCGTTTGTATAAGACCAGAAGTCTTTCTGCAAACACAGGAGTCGCCCCCTGGTGTCCATTACGCAGAATACAGGTTCGAAACAAAAGTTCCAAACAAGTGCCAAACACGTGCTCGATAAATAGCAAATGAATAAATAAATAAAATCACTTCTGCTTAGAGTCTTGGGCCGTACAGTTCCTGTATTTCTCCCACAGGAACGATGCAGGAAGCAAATCTGAGAGGAGCGACGTCTAAATGCAGCCGAAATGCAGTAAAAACAAAAGCCAGTACGTCTGGGAGGTTACTGACAGCTCTGTGCTGGTTGATGACGGCAGCTTTTCTGGGTCAGAAACAGTTCTGTTGTTCTTAAGTTTCATTTAAGGGAAGTTTGGACAACTTTACACTAGTGGCCTTCAGAGCTGTGCATCATTTTTCTCATACCAGTTTGAAAAAAAGAATAAACCTACCATTTCTATTCTGTATTAGACCACTTTGGATATTTTGTTTTGATGATATAATATGCAAATGTATTCTTACTTGATTTTTTAATTTTTTTTGTCTTTTCAATTGCACCAGTTATTAATAAAGCATTGAACTGAAAGCAGACGGTGTGGTTATTATCTGCAAGCGTTAAACCAGAGATGGATTCATGCTGCTGAAATCACTCAGGCTGCATCGTTTCTGCACCCGTGGACTCGTTGTTGGTGTCCCTGCTATAAAATAGCTGTTCTTAAATGTCCTGCAGCCCTCTGCAGACACGCTGTGTGTCTTTGGAGTAGGAGATTTGTGTGCATTTGCTGTGTTTGTGTGTCCAATATTTGAGGTAATGTATCTGCTTTGCATGTCGTCTTAGTTAACATGTGCTTTTTTTTATTGGCTGTTTTTGTCCTTGTGTGTGTCTGAGCTTAGTTGTGGATGTTCCCAGCCCTTTGTAGTTGTTTGATGTCTCTTTGTAGTGATTTTGTGTACTTTTCTGGTTGTTATGTGTCCCGTCTCTTAGTTGTATCACAGTACTTTTACTTCTTTCTTTGTAGTTGTTTTACATTCATGTCTCTTCGTTTTGGGACCAGTTTGCAGGCTTTTGTTGTTCGTGTGCATCATGTTGTGTGTTGTGAGTCTTTGTGTCCCCATTATTATCTGACATTTTTCTGTTTTGCAGTTATTTTCCGTCTCTTGTTTAGCATCAGTTTGTGGCATTTTTTTGGCTTTTACTTCACGTGTGCGTTCTTTTGTAGTTGTTGTTGTTGTTGCTTTGTGTATTTATACTGTGTTGGTTTGCACGTGTCTCTGTGATGTTTTTGTTTCATTCTGGAGTTGTTTTGTCTCTTTGCAGTATTGTTGTTCTCAGCCTTGACTCTCATGTGTGGCCTCTGGCTGAAAACCTTCAGATGAACGTCATTATTTCGCTCACAGCGGCTCCGGCTGTCGCTGCTGTTACTCTGTGAAGATGGTTTAACTCATTTTTAGGATTCTTATTTTATAACGTTTCCACCCCAGAACAAACGTCAGTGGACACGTGTGCAGCTTGTTTTTCACTCATTAGCTCATTTCATTTCGTTCTTGTTAGAATTATGCGCTAAAAGTCTGTTTCTGTTCCCCGGGGGCGGCTGTTCCCAGGCCCTGAGCAGCCTTGACTGCCAGTTACCGCTGCGTGCCTGAATGTGAACGCCAGGATGGCCAAAGTGCCCGCCGATCCCCCGGCATTAAAGACTCACATTCACTCCCCTCATTCACTGATCTTCCCCACGGCTCGTATGTCACTCCAGCGGCTTATTATGGCCACTTACCTACACTGTAAGAAATGTCCTTCTAAAAATAAACTTTCCACAGACTCAGGCTAAGTACCAATCCTGATGCATTTCATCTGGTGTGACTGAAGAAACACGTCAGGTATGATTTAGATTTTTACAGAAGTTCAGTAAGGATCGTTTCAGTGAGGTGGCTGTATGTTGGTGTGATTCAGACATTTGGAGTTCCAGCAGCTTATTTGCTGGATGCATGAAACTTGGACCAATAAATGAAAAGAGCTTGAATTAGCTCGTGCTAAATGAAAACAGGTGTGTGAGGAGAGGCCACACACAGCAGCCTGACCTCACCTGAAGTGTCTGACTGACTAAATTTACACTGACCTGTCACTTTACAGAAACAACTGTCCAACTTCTCCCTAACACAAATATATAACCAGCCAATCACGTGGCAGCAATTAGGAACGTAGACATGGTCAAAACGACTTGCTGAAGTGCAGTTTTCTGTTCTCATCACCGTCAAACAGCATGAAGTCGATCTCCAGGCTTTCAGAGCCTCCTGCAGTTCCTGTCTCTGCCTTTGGGGGGCAGTGTAGTGCAGCACCTGCAGTTGGATATTTCTTGCAGTGCAGCTGCAGGAGTGAGTTTGGATCAGTACCCGGCCTGCAGCCAGAGCTCGCTGAGCTGTCAGCCCGCTGATGTTCAGAGGGGAGAAAACAGGCGTTGTTTAATCGTTATCTGACCGCCGGTGTGTGACCGCAGGGTGGAGGCTGGTGGAGGCTCCGCAGGGCTGCAGGTGAATTCAAGCAGCAGGTGAGACGTGTTCACTGGTTTTATTTTAGCTGGGAGCCAATAATAATAATAATGATGATGATAATATGGCAGGTCAAACTATCGAAGAATTAGAGTTAAAATTTTGAATGCTGTGAACTTTGAGTGCTGCTGCTGTAAAAACAATATATATTCCTCTTTTTATGGAAACAAAGACGGTTCACTTTGAAAAGAAAAAGTTTGCTTTGATTTGTGAAACCTGTGACTGTGCATGTGTGTGATTTTTATCTTGATCAGAATTGATGAGTCAAGAAATACAGAAATGCAGTGACTAGACTGAGGAAGACTTTCTTTGAACGCACAAAACGCAAATTAGATGCCAAGAAAATTTAATGTAAAAGCTCCTAAAAATCTTTACCGATACTCTGTGGGGAGCACTGGGTCCACTGGTGGGATTATAGAGTCATCATGACGTCACTGTGAAGGACCAGGAAGTGTTTTTTTTACACAAACTCTTTTAAAGGTGTTTGATGGAGGCACAGAGTTTACCTGCAGTGTGCAGAGAGAGGCTGATGTGTTTTAATTGGCCGACGCGTTCATCACCAGATGTTCAGATGTTTCTGGATCTTTAACTTTCTGTAGTTCTCTTTAGCCTCTTCTCTGTTTCCTGCACAGACTTTGCATTTTTACAGAAGAAATGTGTGTTTCATCATTTACCTGGTTAAAGGTTATCTAGACTCACTGCACCACCTAATGGTTTAAATTAGTATTACATTAAAGTACGGCCAGTCCCCAACTCAGCTGCAGTTATTAGCTTTCAGAGCTATACACAGATGTTTATGGCCTCATTCTGTTGAGTTTATTTGTTTTGGTGGGCCACCACTAAGGGTGTAATTCCCCTGTAATCAAATGGAATTTCAGTGCATCTGATTTAAAATTCTGATGTAATTATATTTACTTACAAATACTTAAAGGTAGGTACACTACAATCAGAGTGTCAACAACAAGTCAGGCTTTTACAGGAAACAAAGAAATAATTATACTGTAAGTAATTTGAGGTAGTGCTCAGTTTCACGGTAAGTTTGCAGAAAAACAAACATTATTTCCACAGCTTGCATCATAAATATGCTCCACTCTGTGGGGTTGTATTATGGAGTGGACTCATGTACTTCTATTGGAAGTACGTACATTGTACTTACAGTAGAAGTACAGTGTTCTTACATTTACTTACAGTATAATTATTTCTTTGTTTCCTGTAAAAGCCTGACTTACACCCTGTTACATCCTTACTCTCACAGACCTAGCTTTAAGTATTCGATTACACTGTAATGTCAAATAAAATGCATTGAAATTCATTCAGTTACAGGGTAATTACACCTTCAGCTGCATTACAAAGTGTTACAATAATTACTTTTAACGTCGTCTCCAGCACTAATGTGACGATGATGATGATGCTGATCTATTCAGCTTTTATGTTGTAACTCCTGGCTCTCTGCTCTGTTGTGTGTGAGGCTGATTTCTACAGAGCAACGTGTCTCTCATATATGAGCTGATTGTTGCAGCTTACATGAGATGCAAATTCACGGGGTTTGGTGGCTTTGCCCTTGTGCTAACCATGTAGCCCACTAAAAGCTGTATTTTTATGTTGAGAGTGAACGTTTGCATGCTGTTTGTGTTTGCAGCAGTCATGGCAGGCTCCTGGAGGTTCACACAGCATCCACGCTTCTCTTTCATAATCTGTGTTTCTGCAGTTTTAATACTCCTGCTCGTGAGCCAAGGTAGGCCGAGGCTATAAAGGCTCTATTGTTTGGTTTAATTATTAATAGTAGTAATAACTGCTGTTTTTGTTTCCTCCAGCATTGATCTGCAGACAGCAGGAGGACAGGCACAGGAGAGACTTTGCTGACTCCACGGGTATTTTTCCTCCTTGGTTCTCATTCTGCTTGTTCACATACTGTGGCTGCCAAATACGTTTCAACGTGTTGTTTTCCAGCTCGAACAAAGAAACTTTAAAGCCCCACAAAGTACTTCGACTGCAGCGCTGTCACCTAGCAAAAATAAAAACCCTACACAGTTGATGTGGAGGCGCACACAACTGGCTTCAGTGTATTTTTTATATGAATATCTTTTTAAAGATCACGACTGTCCCCCAGCTACATTCAGGAAACTGTTTATTGAGGTTTTCAGTTTCTGAATGATAAAAAAACTTTCTGGGTTTGCATCACAGCACAGACTGAGTCACTGAACATGTCAGATTTCTTTTTCATATTGTTTCTTTAACCAGATGATATTTGAATATATTAATATAATAAGGTTAACACTGGTGCCTCACACCTAGAAGGTCCTGGGTTCAAATCCTCCACCTGGCCGCGGCCTTTCTGTCTGTATGTCTCTGTGTGTTAGCAACAACACAGGGTATACTCCCCCGCTCGCCCTATGGTAGCTGGGATGGGCTCCAGCGCCCCCCACAACCTTGATAAGGATAAGTGGAAGAGGATGGATAGAAAGTCAATGAATACCAAGCTTCACAGCTGGGAAAGGGTGGAGCTCTGGGTTCACAAGTGAGGGGGGGGGGAACAGCAGGAGATGGACAGACCGATCCGTTGTGGTGAAGAGAGAGCGTGGAAGCAAAGTTAATGATTTACTGCTCGATCTACGCCCACGAACAACCGCGAGCTCTGGGTAGTGACCGATGGGATGCAGCTGAGACGAGCTTCCTCCAAACGGTGAAGCTCAGCTAGTTGATCTGGTTTGGGAATCTGACTTCTGCACACCTCCTGGGTGAGGAGTTCCTGGCAAATTGCTGAGGATTATATCTTCCAGCTAGCTTGGGAACGCCTCAGTGTTTGCCTGGATTTGCTGGTGGAGGTCTGGGCCTCTGCTGAGGATGCTGCAGCGGTGATGGATGGAGGGTACAGTTGGTCGATGTTAAGAAATATGTGGAAAAATCCTCCTTTTTGTAACTAAAACTCAGTTAATTTGCATAAAATGTGCCATTCATCAGGCTTCAGTCCAAAGCTTATGAACTCAAACCCCGAATGTCAAAGACGTCGTTAACGTCCCAGAGGAGCAGTTTGTCTAACGGTAAAAACCGTCATCAGCAACACACACTTCAGAGAAGTCATCAGCGAACATCTGTGAACCTGCTCTGGGTTGTATCACTGAAATGTTCAGTGAAATGCCGATTAGACCAGCTGTTACACTGACCTTGTGTTGTTTAAATAACTGCCCCGCCCCCCGGGGACCCATTCCTCTGGGTAACTGTCACTTTTTTTCTCTTCCAGTACATCCAGTAATTACACTGGCTCATTCTGCTGATGCTGCTGTCTCCATAACGGAGATTACACCCAGAACGAGCTCCCGCTGACTTCACGCTCTGCTTTTATTTCCCAGAAATCCCAGCAGAGCACATCGACCCCGCTGCCATCGACCTCACGCCGCTCGTCAATACTTTAATAAATTCCAGCCACTCGGGTACGTTGTCCTGTCGCTGTCTCTCAGGTCCGAACCACAGAGTCACACTTCTGTTGGTTTTGAACTGCAGAGAGGACTCAACATTTAAAGGAGCAGTGCGCTCAAAGAGCAGCTTCCCTTCAGCCCAGTTTTAACATTTTAACTCTGATTTTGATTTTCAGGCTCATTGACGAGGTCGCAACATCGACCCCGTCCTCTTACTGATTATTGCACCTTTCTCCTTAATCATGAGATTGTCATTAGTGAACGCAGTGCTCTCCTGTATGTAATAATGCGTCTAAGGCTGTGTGAGCTCACATGTTCGCCTGTTTTGTGTTGCAGGCTCCCGGCAGCTCTTCTCTCTGCTCAGCGTCACGTCCTACAGCTCCCTGGCTCTGCACAAACTCACCCTGTTGGTCTACAACAGTAAATGTTCTCTCCTTACAAACGTCTGCTTCCTCCGAAGGCTGCATTTGTCTATGCTGCCATCTGGTGGTGTGAACGTGTAGTAATTACACCACCGCACGTTAACCATCTCTACTCTTAAGACGAGACTTTCTCTTTAATCGTGTCAGATTGTTACCTTTAGGGTCAGTCGTGAAGTTTGATGCACTGGTGAAGGCTGAGAAAGGGAAGAACCCATTATTTTATTTAAAACTGCAAAATAAAGCACCGAGGACGTGTCCTAACATATTACAGAAATAATCTTATTTGCCAAACTTTGTTAAGGAGGACTTATTCTGTTACTTTGATTATTGTCTGTCATATATCTCCTGTTCCAGTGGTGGCTGTGTTGTCATCCACTCAGTCGTGAGGTCAGTGTATGGACAGTTTCATACAGTTTTTTTCCTGCTGTGGGATCTGTATGATGTCATCAAGAGGAGACATGCCTAATATGTTCATCTGAGCTGGGCAAAGAGCTAAAACAGAGCACTGAAGGCGGAGCATGAACTGCATCAATGCTCAGAATAAGATAAATGAGGATTATTTTAAACTGTTAATCATGCAAAGCTCTGCTAGCAGAAGCTGAGACTAACAAGCTGGAAATACGCAGGTCAGCAGATGTTTGGAGGCCGTGTCGTCCTGACACGTCTTAAACTTTAAATCCATGAATGACTTTGTGCTCTCTGAACAGTTTCTGTGTGTTTTGCAGTTTCCAGTGTGGGAAGCATAGAAAGCAGCGTGTTCAGGAGGCGATTCTGCTACTGCGTCACAAACGAGACCAACGACCTAACAGGCAGGAGGATTCGAACGTTCGGCCTCATTTTACGCTTCGTGCAGTTTGCTGCATGTAAACTCGTTTTTGTTTCCCATCAGACTTTACAGCCATACTGCTGGATGTGATGGGAAACTCTACAAGCTACCTGCACGAGCTCTTTAAATCCTCCTCGATACTCTCAGGTGGTAGATGCTATTTAAATGAAACGCTATATGATGTGTTTGTGTCTCTGGCTAACGGCGTGTTGTCTGCTTGTGTCTCAGTGAGCCAGAGGAATAACTCAGACTGTATCTACATCTGCGTGATGGCCGGTAAGATGGGTATGTGTAGGCCTCCTCTGTCCTGAGTAAAGTTCTGAGGCCTGGGGGAATGACACTGCATGCTTATTTTATCCTCACAGAGGTCTGGAAGTAGAAACCTTTTCTTCCTGCTCCTGACCCACGTCTAAGACTGATACCAGGTCCATGCTCACAAGAAAGGAGTCAGATTTATTATAGCTGTGTGCAACTATAAACTGTTTTTAAAAGCTGAATCTTTATGGTTCTGAGAACAAGCAGTAAGAAATGTGTTGGGTATATTCCAGTAGTTCAGCCGACAGGGTGTTTCCTTTGTGTGTATCACATTTTTATTTTCTCCCTTGATTTATTTCATGGTGAAGCATTTTTAAAAGCCAAAAATCAGATAAGATGAGGTTGAAACAGGAACTTTTTGTAAATGTTTGTGTTTTTAAACATGTAAAAATGAAAGCTCTCAGCAGAATGTGAAGAAACAGTCATGTGACCTTACCTCCATGTTTGGTTTTAAAGAGATATCACGTAAACATCAACAAAACATTTTTTCTGTTTACACTTTAACACAGCAAAGCATCCTGCAGAGGGGCTAAAAAGAGCTCTCAAAAGGTCAAAGAGCAGCAGATCCAAAGACATTTGATAATCGCAGTTGGTAAAACAGCGCCTCCTGGTGGGGAAGCCTCTGTTATCTTCCACAGACCTCAGAGAGCGATTAAAGAGATAAAATATATGACTAAACCTTATAAATGCTCCTGTAGTATACCTGAAAAATCTTTCATATAGTGTATAAGGCAATGGTGTGAAACATAAGGCCCGGGGCCCGCTGGACCACTTTGTAAAAGAAGTAGGAGGGCGTATATTTATTATCTTTTTAACTTTTCATATGTTTTGCAGCTTCTCCTACAGACACACACAGTTTACATCATACTGACACATTATTTCATCTTTATCACGTAGGAAGCTGAGACATACTGTAGAAATTGCCCCTTTTTTCTTTTTCTAAATGTGTAATTAAACTTTGTTGATTGGAGTTTCACTGTTTGGCCCACGTTGGATCGGTGGGCTGTGCGCAGTCCTCCCTGTAAAATGAGTTTAACATCTCTGGCATCAAAGATGAGGCTGATGATGATGCTGCTGATGAAGGTGTCTGTCTGAATGCGACGTTGTGTTTTGTCCAGGCAGAGAGGTGCCTGAGCTGTGGGACGTCGGCTCCATCACGCCGCTCTTCAACCAGACCATCGTGGAAGGACCGCACACAGGTCTGTTCACTGGTTTGTGACGGATTCATTGATGACCAGCAGGTGGCAGATTAAAACGAACAGCACCAGATCAGTGTAGAAATCATTATGTCTTCTTTTTCATTACTTTCTTTTTCCCCACTTTGTCTTTCTGAACCAGCTAACATCTCCTTCCGGCTCCCTGTCGGTGAGTACATCAGGACCTTTAACAGGCCCGTTCAAGCATCTGCTGTCATCAACCAGACGCTCGAAGAGCCGCTTAATTCTCCTCTTCAAATTGTCTATTTTAAATCTCAGAATGGCACCAACTGCCCACGAATCTGAGTCACATCTCTCCATCTGGGATGAGCTCCATGCTAACCAGCAGAGTCCATTCAACCGCACATGGTGAGTCTCTCCAGGAGGCTGGCGTTCAGCGTTTGGCTCGTCTTCACAGCTCGATCTGTCAGGAAGTTCGGGCCAGACTCGGTTTCCAAAGTTTAATCAGGATTAAGCTGGTTTATCTCTGATGTTCACAACCAAATGTGTAAAAGAAAGAACTGGAAGCACATTTAAAAGGATATGCATGAATGAACACTAAATAAAAGAGATTGTTCAGGTTTTTAAAAGCATAATGAAGTCAGTCAGATGCTAGGTTTTAATTTTTAGGAGAAATTGTTTGTGTGAGAAATACCAGGAAGACCAAAAGACCGATCTTTGAGCACACGGAGCGACTGCAGCCAGGGTCTTTTTTACTTTTCATTGTCATGTTATTGAGCTGTGAATCTCAGCAGAGTGTGTAGCTCTCTCCGTGGTCGAGTGTCGTGTCACATGATTGAGAAACATTAGTTATTGGCTAAAGGAAGCGATGCGTCTGTGCGTCACACTGTTTTACAGCCAGTGTCGTATGATGTACGTTGTTACCTGTTCAAGCCTCCTGTGCGCTTTTTTCTTGTTGTGGTTGTGATGCAGGTTGATCTTAGCTTCATATGTTCATTGTTGCTCTGCCTCCGTCCTTGAGACTCTGCACTGGTTTGCATCTCAGTGTGAAACCTCTGTCTTCCCTGTGCTTGGATACAGCTACCTTCTGAAGGGTGTTTCTTTCCTGTATAGGTGTGGGGGTTTTTTACCATGGAAAAGATCCTGTGATCATCCCCCATCTGGTCTTCTGTGGTCATCGAGCCTTTTTTAATCCTGTAGTGTACTAAAATGTTGATCTGACCACTGATGCTCCCACTCTCTGTCTCTCGGTTTGTTTTGTTTGTTTTTGGTGAAGTTTAATGAAGTAGTTTTGTTGTTTATTGTTGTTGTTTGCTGTTTATATGACTGTGTACAGATTACAGTTATATGCATAGGTTCTGTTAAAAGTTTAAATTGCATGGACACAGTGGAGAGGTCCAGTTTGCTGAGGTGGAGTCGAGGACACCTTTAAGCCTTACCTGTTTGCTGACTCTGGCTGTAAACGTGTTTATTTTTTAACACGTGGTTCTGTCTTCAGTCCCATGATGGCTGCGTCCTGCTTTCACTCTTGTGGAGACAGAAAATCGAGCCTATTTCTTTCTCTTGGTTTATCAGCTTCACCAACAGCTGTGGATGAAGCAGCTGCATCTACAGCGAAGGTCACCACAGCTCAGCCGCTCGCAACAGCTCCACAGCCTACGACCGTCATGCCTCAGAGTTACACTACAGCCGAAACACCGGAGACAACCCAGCAACCCATGGCGCCAAGCATGACCGCAAGAGCTGTAACGACACAAAGGGGGACCACGCCCACTGTGGCATCTTCTCAGAGTGGAACTATAGAGGAAAAAACAACTTTAGCACCAATTACAACTTTAAAATGGCAAACCACCACCACCGCCACTCCGACTGCTGCAGCTCCCACCACAGCAGCACCACGATTACCCACGACGCCGGGCAGAGCTTCAACCTTCTCACCAGCAGTTAGTCTGATCCGCACGGCGGCGTCTACAAGCACAGCAGCCCCGCACACGACGTCCACAGTTCATCCCACGAGACTTCCACCTGTGCGAACCTCAGCAGGACCCACGGTGCCCAGGAGGACTACAGGGCCTCTGGTTAGAGGAACTACAACTCCCAGCAAGCCAACGGAGAAACCAGGTAAACGATTTGTTCTTTCAGATATTTTAATATGAATTATTTTGTAGCTTCAGCAGTGAGGAAGATGCTCTTGTGTGTTTTCTCTGGTTAGTTGTGCAAAATAAAAAAGATGAAATGTGGCAAATAACCAGAATAAAAAATTAATTGTCGGGGGGCCCCATTTTTGCTGCAGGGCAACCTGCTTGCGATAAATAAAGCTTGATGACACTGATACTAATAAAACCAAAAATGCACCAGAGGAATACATGAGAGAAAATCTGGACTTCTTTAAGTTTCATGAAGACGTTTCTCCTCTCATCCGAGAAGCTTCTTCAGTTCTGAAGAAGTTCTCACAGTTTTACCTGCTGGACAAAGATGGCGACGGGTTCACTGTGACCCATGATGACGGCTTGTTGGGAAACATAAGGACAGATGAGTGATTTTATGTCGTTATTGATGAATGGATACGGAGGAAATCAAACATGGAGACCTGTGTAACATCACTGTAGCCACAGTTTGACTCCGCCCACTGACCTGCTCTCACAAAGCGACTCTAATCACATCGCAGCCTTCCTTTGTCATTTCTGGACACACCAGCGGCACTGATTCAATTTCAGCCTGGAGAAAGGTAGGTGTGTGTGTGTGTGTGTGTGTGTGTGTGTGTGTGTGTGTGTGTGTGTGTGTGGGGCACGGGAAGCCATGCTGCAGATAGTAACCATGGTAACGCAGGCTCGCAGCCTCCTGTGTGAAAGCTTTGATGGGTTTTAAGCTGCAGAGGTTAAAGTCAAATTAAGGCCAAGCGTTCAGCGTTTATCTGTCTGCTGCACTCAGCGTAAACCAGGAGCTCGTTATGAAATTCCATAATTACATCGTGAGGAAAATGAATACGGATTCAAATGTCAACAGTTTCCAGCCGTTAACGTACATTAAGACTATTTTATGTGACAATGGATTAAAATATGTGAAATGCACATTCACTAATTGAATATAGTGTAATTTGCATAAATGGTATGACCCACGGTAGATAAAGTTGAGACTGTGTAGAAAAACAACAAACATCCACTTTCTTACGCTTCTCCAGTTCAGGGCCACGCGGGGCTGGAGCCTTCCCAGCTATCATAGGTCAGGGAGGAAGACTGGACACACAGAGGCAACGTTCACACTCACTGCATGTGTTTGACTGTGGGAGGAGCCGGAGAACACCCACACACTCCCACAGAAAGGCCCTGGGCTGCATTCAAACCCAGGACCCTCCTGCTGGGACACCCTTCGTATATTTTCTTGGATTTTTATCCCTCAGCTGTAAACGGCCGATTATCATGACGTGACGGGCGGGCGGCATGGTGTGTGAATGTAATAACGAGAGAACGAGGTGACATAGGAGCATCTATACAATGGGTGTATCTACTAAAAATCTCTGACAAGTTTGAATCATAGTGACTTTGACCCCGAGGTTAAAATCAGTGGTCAAGGTTTCTGAAAATCTTGTGACTATAAGTTGAGAACAATGTGATGCAGGAGTTTGATACCACACGTGTCTCCACAAGGAGGCTGATGCCGCCGGTGTTTTTATGTAAACGTTGGCAGCATGAATTCAGCATATCTCAGGTTTGGTTTGTGTCATCTGTTCATTCACAGCCATTCTGGGGTTTCAGGACTAAAACTGGGACAGGAATGGGGTAAATAATGTGACGGTGATGTAAACTGAAACAGGTGATCGTAATCATGATTGTTACAGTTTGTCCAACAAATGAGTGAGAAAAGTTAGAGAAATGTTCCGATCTGTTACCAGCAGCGAGTCCAAACCCAGCGCCTGCTGTTGATGTGCCCGGTGCAGCACGTGATGGTTGTGGCTCCTAAGATATCACCTGTGAGGCGCTCAGTGTGTTTCTTCACCTTTCCCAGCACAGCCACTAGATGGCAGTAACACCACACTGCAGATAACAGCTGCGCCCCCAATGCTCCCGTCCCCTTCTCTGATTTTTGCCTAGCAACAATCAGAAGGCCGGAGCATCCTGTGCAATTTGTCAGCGAGTCATTAGCGTGCAGTGAAATGAGCGTTTGTCACCCAGCTGCACATGTCTGAGTGTCGGCCTGTGGAGGCTGATGTTTGACTGACACACACACACACACACACACACACACACACAC
>NW_024582536.1:987147-1057838 GCF_018398535.1 Haplochromis burtoni | reverse complement strand
ACACACACACACACACACACACACACACACACACACTCAGGAATGAACGCTGAAAATCAGGTCGTTGTTGTTTTTGTGTTTATTTCTGTTCAAATTAAAATGAAATGATGAGTAAATTTGGGGACAGGAGCTCAGATGAAAAGCTGCATGAGTTCACCTGCTGACTGAAGACTTTCTTTCTGATTTTCTCCTCTTTACAATGATGCTGAAGAAGGAAAACTGACACTTGTTGGCTGAACTCATGAGTTCACGTCAGGTTTTCAGCAGTTCGTCAGTCACATGACCCTCAAACCTCACGTGCTACTGTGTCTCTGCAGGAAGCTGCTGTGGGTTCATTGTTGCCTGAAGCCCCCCCACACCATCACAGCTCCGTGTGTCACCATGGAAACAGACTGTAAATAAAAGATGGGCGTGGCAGAATCAGAATAATCCCAGAGGAAATTATGTGGTTACAGTTGCTCCAAGACAGTAGGAACAGTAACTAAGTAAACTTAATATTACAATATGTTACAAAGTTACAAATGTAACTAAATCCATGTTCCAGAACTGAGTTATCGTTGAATCATAGTGAGCTGCACACTCACAGTCATCTGCTAATTAATGTGAAGTGAAAGACGAACACAATACCAGAATTTTAATTCACCAAAAGTGAAGCACAGACTTTTTGGATGTTTGCATTAAAACTGCTCCAGAATCGATGGTTCGTGTTCAGTGACTGCAGTTTAATAAGGAGAGAGACTCTGAGAGAACTGAACATAATTTATTGAAGCACAGAGTTATAAAATATTAGAAGCTACATTGCAGGGCAGAGCCCCAGCAGCAGTAGGCGGTAGGACGGGACCCCCCGGAGTGTAGCGGCTAGTGGTGATGGAGAAGAAGCAGATGGAGGTTTGGATGAGCTGCAGGACAAACGTGAAGGACAGAAGAGCACTGAGGTTTACAGAAGGCAGCCAAGAAAATTCAGTTAATATGGGAAAAATGAAGCAACACAAACACCAAAGACTGCAGATCTGACTTACTGATGTGGAGGCGGGGCCTAGCAGACACCTAACAGCATCTACCTGTCAATCAAAGCAGCCACACCCCCAACTTTAACTTTAAGCTTGATCTAATTGAAAAAGGTGAGTTATAAAAATAATCACAGTCGTGCAGTTGTGACAAAGGAGGAAACGTCACAGAGGCGGGCGGTGTTTTTGCTTCAGGGCGTGCTTATTTCTGCTGTAAAGGTGAACATTTTAACACGACTCTGTGGGATTTTGAAGTCCGCCTCGAGTGGACGTCAGAGGAACTGCAGCTTTGGGCACCTCCCTGTCATCACACACTTGTAGATGAATCCATCGATCTTCTGCTCCTCACACAAACACAGTTCTTAAAATCTCACATCTGGACTCCTCCTACGTATCAGTCCAGCTCTCTGCAGGTCCAAAGTCCACTCCGTATGTTTCTGTTCAGGTTTCTCTGCAGACTTTCATCATGAAGGTCTCCTCTCAGCCAACCCTTTCAGTGTTTGAACTCTGAACTTTGCCCCTGCTGCAGAGGAAACTCTTGGTCTTTTCAGCCTCGGGTTTTTTAGCTTTTCAAGAAACTTTCTTGAAATTTTCCCGACTGACTGCAGCTTCATTCAGCTGGAAACTATTCCAATGACACCATCAGAGAGACACTGACAATAGTGTGCACGCCTTCCTTCACGTCATCACACCGTCTGTAATATGTTCTCTAAAATGTCCCATGTATGAAAAGCAGATTCTGTGCGTGCTTTTTTTGGTTGTGTTGCCAAGCTGATGTTAATCACGCTCCAGGATGAAATCCTTTGTGCTGCATTTCCACACCAGCGACCAAACATCCCTCTTGTTGGTTTAAATTTGAATAGGAAAAGTTTTTTCCCATCGTGATCCTGTTTGCAAGGCGAACAAAAACGTGCAGCATGTGGACGAGCACGCAATTAAAATTCATCTGAATGTTCCGTGAGCTTTTAAAGGTTAATTTATGATATGTTTATTATCTTTAATGTGACGATCACCTTTTGTCTGTGGACATCACCTCCTAATTAGATTTTCTCCTGCAGAACACACAGGTTAATTAAGCCGGTTCACGACTGACGTTCTTCTCTCTGTGTGTTGAGAGGCTGTCCCTGGAGGAGGCCGGAGCTGAGCGCCGAGTCCGTCCCCGGCGCCGCCACGACCGTCGGCGCCCACAAGCTGCAGCCCTGCGTCCTCGAGCTGTGCAAGTTCTTCTCCCAGTGCCTGTGCAGACCCTTCAGCCACAAGACGCGCATGAAAAGGTCTGCAAATTCCCCCTGCTGCCTCCAGACAGCACCGCTGCAGACGGCGGTTTGAATTGTACTCCTGCTCAGAGTGTTGCATCACTTATTTCTCTCAGCTGCTGCACTTCTTTAGGTGGCCACAATAAACCCCGGCAGTGTAAGGCAGAGACACACACAGGTAGACAGAAATTACAGGGTGAAGCTTTCTGAAGTATTCTTAACAAGAATGAGTGGCTGACGTCATTCGTGACAGTTCACAGCAGCAAATGTTAAAATGAAGCCGTTTGTGTTCTCGATCTAATGAGCACTGCTCAGAAAATGAGAAGAAATCATGCTGGGTATGTACACTGAGAAGGACCGGACAATGTGTTATTCATGCTGTTTGATGGAAACAAAGATTATCGACCTGCAGAGGGCTGGATTTAAAAAAAAACCTGAAAATCAAAGTGAAACAATGATGCGACAGGTCAGTCGATTTGGCTGAAATTTTAATAAATTGCAACAACTCAAAATGATGCTCAGTAGTTTCTTTTGGCCCCCATGTGGTTAAATACAAGCCTGACATCCCAGATCTGAGCCGGGGCATCACTGGTGTAATCCTTGTGGCGTCAGAGGTGCTCTGACTTTTCTTACCCTGCTTGTTTGAGGGTTAACGCCTGTGCCATTCTCCTGGTTTGGGGCTTACAGCTCTTACTACGAATGATGAAGAAGAAAAAAGAGCGAGTTACCTTCCCCAGGATCCGTGCTGGAGCTGGGTCAGAGGAAGAGGCCAGACAGCTGTGGCTCTTTGGCTCGATCGCTCAGCAGGTCGGGCTGTGGAGGTGAAGTGGTCTGTGGGACGGGCAGCGTTCAGGGTGGAAGTCCTGGTGGTTTAATTCCCCTGCTGCCAAAACCTTTTTTTTCCTTTCTGTTTGACACATCTGAAGTCACCTGAGAGGGACACCTCCTAGGTGAGGTGTTTCAGGCATGTCTTACCTGGTGGAGACCCCCTGAGCAAACTCAGGACGTCCTGGAGAGATTTATGTCTGCCCGCTGTTTTGGGAATGCTTTGGTGTGATCAGAGACCGTGGCCACCTCCATGTAAAGACTGTATTTGCTTGCAGGTTAATCATCAATTAAAATGTATATTTTTCATTTTGAAATTGCTCGGACACGTGGCTCAAAACAAGCCTGATTTCTGTCTGTTGAAAGCTGAAGTTCCCACTCACGGCGAGCTGACTCTGAAGCAGAAGCTCAAGGTCAGCGCTTCATGCTGTCATCTTGTCTTGCAGGTACTGTGACGACAGCCACCTCTGGTATGAGAAGCACACCTCTGAAGTGTGTCGGCGGGTCAGGAGGGTCTCCTTCTCCAGAAGTAAGTGGACAGCGTGAGTCATTGACCTGCCGGGCTCTGATGCTCGAGGCTCCCTGTGCAGTAAAACCAACACCTGCAGCAGCAAATTATAAACTCAGCGCTTCAGCCTGATACAGCCGTATGAAAGAGTTTGGGCGCCCCGGGGCAAACTGCATATTTTATTGATGTTTGAAGAGAAAAGGAGTAAACTTTTCAAATCTGTAAAATATTTCTGTAAAATATGCAGTCGGCCACAACACTGGATCTCTGCTGCCCTCGCCTCCGTATATTAGATTAACTATTATCTATTGATTTTGTAGGAGTTTGTTTAGATTTTGACCAAGAAACTTGAAGGAAACATGCACCTCCAAAATGTTTGAGCTAACAGGAAAGAAAGTAATAAAAAATAGACATTTTCACACTGAGAACATGAAGACATTCATAGTGACGAGCGATTTTAAAGATTTTAAAGCAGTCTGATCACGTATGTTGAAAGGAGTCAGATAAAACAACTGATGTTGATCCAAATCCTGAAGGTGCTGGTTTGAAACTGCAGAGCACTGAGAAGTTATTAGATGTATTACTGAGTCTCAGTTAAACCTTCTGTATTTAATTCATCTCATATACACTGAGAATGTGATGATCAGACAGTTTTTTTTCTCTTTGCTCTGTATGATGTCATCTTGTAGTATGAACCACGCCCACTTTATGGGGCAGCCAATGAGGAGAAATTTGGCTCAAAGGAGGAGGAGCAAAAACTGCTGGTTTGAGTCAGAGGATGGACTCAGTAGCTGCACTGAGGCTCAGCAGGAGTTAAAAGTGATTAATTTAAACAGTTATTCATGCAAAGCTACTCAAGTATCAGCACGAGGCATAAAAGAAACATGTGGAGCTGTAAGTTTAACATAGAAAATAGTGGCTATGCTTGAGGAGTTTGGAAGTACAGGAAAGATGTGATCTTATTAAGTATCAACGGTGAACTGTTTCTCATATCGGTGCATTTTAAGCTATGCTGTCACCCTATGATAGAAGATGAACATGTTTTAGGATAGTATTCATGTTGTGCTCTTCTAAGCACTGCAGGAAAACCCAGGGATGTTTAATATTCCTAAATATATGGATAGGATGATCGGCGGGTTTCTGTTTGGGTTCCTCGGTGTGGAAGGATCTGCCAGAGATGAGAAGAAGCTAAAACCTTTACTAGGTTTTAATGTTGGAGTGAGAAATAACGAGGAGTGATTACCAGAGGATCTCTCAGGCTGCTTTTGTGTTTCATGGTGAGAAATTGCTCACAAAGAGGAGAAAACAGGGAGCGATAACAGCGATAACTTAATTCAGAAAGCATTTAATGACAACAGGCTGACAAAAACATTCAGTTTTCATGCTTACCCTACAAAGCTCTGCTGACCGAGAACAGAAAAATCAAATCTCACTTTAATTTTGCTCCGTTGTTACTCAGAGAGTCGTCGTTGATCATCTGAAGCTGATCTGAAGTCTGGGTGCGCTCGTTTGTACTTGGTACTGATTAAAGCGGCGATCAGCGCTGACTAGAAATGAAAGGCTGCTGTAGACCAGGAAGATGAAAGATTAATCACCCAGCTCTCAATTTCTCTTATTTATGCAGCAAAATGTTCCCACCGTGGAGCCCAGCTGCTGTAAAGGAAAATAGTTTACACATAAACAGCAACGTTACCCAGCTGACCAACATAGATGAACTTATTCCAACATGTGGTTTAAACCCGCGCTATTGATAATGGCCAGCAGGAGGCGACTCACCGGCTCAATCAAATCATAACCTCGGTAAATTCTGAGTTAGTTTATGTTCTCAGTTGCTTGATCAAGTCTTCCTAAGTACCACATGATGATCATTTTGTAAACTATGGTTTGCATTAGCTTCCAGTAGAATATAAATCAGGGCCCGCCTGACCGACGTGTTGCAGAATCCCTCGGTTTCCCAATCGGATCCATTCGTGCAGTTTCTGGGAGATGTGGTTGGTTCCGAAGCATCTGAGCTGCCGTTTGAGTCTTGCAGCATTTAGAGAATTACTGGATGTGCGAAAGACGTAAAAGAAGCTTTCTGTGGCTGCTGCTGGAGATGTGTGACATCATGAAATATGGCCGTAGCTTCCAGTTCTGTCTGCATTCTTTCTTCCGGTAGGAAGCGAAACCCGGTGTGCAGAAAAGCCCAGACTGTATAGAAGTCTATGAGAACATGGTTGTCCTGCTCAAAGAGTGTAAAGCCGGGTCTGTCTCAGTAAGCATGCAGAGAATACAACATGATGTTGATTTGTTGGTTTCTGAGCTGGTTGTGTATAAAATATGGAGGAAGCATCTGAAATGTCACCCACTGATGTTTCACTCTTAGTGTTCCATTAAATAAAATACATTTTATTCACATAGAGCCAAATCACAGCAACAGTCGCCTCACCGTGCTTAATGAAGACCCGACAATGATAATCAAAATCAAATAAAAACTCAAAATTTATTTATATAGCACATTTAAAAACAACAGTTTTGATCAAAGTGCTCCACAAGTTAGGAAATAAATAAAATAAGACAGATTTACTGTGGTGGGGCGTGGTCTCCGGTGCCGTGCAGGCAGGGCGGACGCACCTGCACGGCACCCTTAATCACGCCCGCCGAGTTAAAAACACGGGGACTCGGGGGTTGGGGTGTGTCGTGGTGTGACAAGTATTGAATAAAATGGCTGAAACCTATGATCCCTGGACCCGCCGAGTCTCATTCACACCATAGAAACCAACCAAATGATAATCAAAATATTTTACGTCAGAGCCAGAGTAAAAAGGTGGGTCTTTAAACGAGATTTAAAAGGCTGAACGGTCTCAGAAGAGCGAATGAGAGCTGCAATAGCAAAGACACGATCACCTCTGGTTTTCAACCCAGACTTAGGTTGCGTTAAGAGCATCAGGTCAGAAGATCTTAGTGCTTTTTTAGGATTTTACAAATGAAGACGTTCTGTTAAATAGCACGGGGCAGTGTTATTTAAGATTTTATAAGCGAGTAAAAGAATTTTAAAATCAATGCGAAATTTCACAGGAAGCCAGCGTAAGTTAGCTAAAACTGGAGTCATATGATCACGCAGTCTGACACCTGATAAAAGGCTGCAGCAGCGTTCTGTACTAACTGCAGACGCCAAAGAGAGGAGTGAGGGAGGCCTCAGTTACAATAGTCCAGTCTAGAGGTAATGAATGCATAAGGTCAAATTTATTTATGTAGCAGATTTAAAGCAAAGTGCTAAAATAATCAGATGAGATGAAAACATGACAGGACACGATGACGGCAATTAAGAAAGGAAACATAAAACCTATTGAAGAAGAACACTACACTGAGTACAAAGCTGAGCCGTTTTTCCTCATTCAGAATTTGTGGCTAACTATCGTAAACATGGACGCTGAGCTGTTATCAGAAAAGGGTTAAAACGTGAACGCTGACATCGACCCGGGAACCTGCACAGGGAGGTGAGTGAAGGATGGCAGGTCCTCTAAATGCCTCGCGTGCTTCAAAACACCAAGATGAAAATGATGAAGACGACTCCCAGATCCCTGTGACGTCACAGTTGCTGCTTCCATCTTTAATATACAGTCTGTGTAGGCCTTTTAACAATAACAAGGAGAAAATCTGACGAGTTAGGACCGAGAAGTGAAAGCCTCAAAGATGAGGTCATTTTGTAGTTCTATAATGACTTGTTGTTTCCTGCTTCATCAGTAAAGCTGGTACGAGAGTCGATCTATGTTGGTGCATTTAAAGCACACCGGATAATTGGGAGCTCGCTTCCATCCTTCACCTGTGCTGATGGCGACGTGTCGGCCCGTATCACAGCTCATTAGAGCAGCAGCTCTGCAGGAATCTAATGGGCTCAAGAGGTTGTGGAGAGAGTCGCCTCTTTCCCGGCGTCTGACACGCCGAACGATTCCAGCGGCAGGCCGTCGAGAGGCCTGTCAGCTCAGTCCTCCGGCTCTCATTAGACCTCCGGGTTTATTTTTAGACTCCGATAAACCTGATTAGAAAGTGACATGAAAAGCAGCGAAGGCAAAGATTAAAAACTCTCAGCTAACAGCACAACATCGCAGAAGCTCCGGCTCATTTACGGGGAGCAAACTCAGGGTTGTTGGAGTTTTATGGGTAAGATTTCAAGCGAGATCGCATTCATTTCTCCACATAATGCTTATTTTATGATTAAGATAAAGAAAATAATGAAAGAAAATGTGGAAAAGATGACAGCTCTGCGTCGTCAGTATAATCTGTTTCATATAGTGATCATTTATTCAGTATGTGTGAGACCTTTGCTTTAAGCGTGTTTGATCATTAATAATTAATCGTTGGTGGATCATCAGAATGCTTCAGGTGTTCAGGAGGCAACGATATCGAACACGATGATGCAACTTTTTACAAGATAAGCATGAAAAGTCATGTGATGTCGTTGCAGTCCCGTCACTGGAGGATCTTGGACGATGGGTGCTGCAGAAAGTTTCCTGCAGATGGTCTATAAAAACCAGGCTACCAGCCAGGCGTTTTATAGCCAGGCTATGAAAACGGAGGCAGGCACCTGCGAGCCTAATCTGAGGGTAAAGTCCTCCTGCAGCTCTCCCCTCGCTGCCTATAGCACCTCCCACAACAACAGCATGCCCAGTATTTGAATTATTTTTGATTTCATTGAAATTAAAATCTTTTTTAAGCTCAGTAAATACGCCGGGGATGACCCGCTTCCCTGTGTGGAGGAAGTGTTTCAGGCTCTTGTTCCCACCCTCGGCCACGAGCTGTGGGTGATGACTGAAAGAGTGAGATGGTGGATACATCCTGCAGAAATGAGCTTCAGAGTAAAGCTGATGCTCCTTCGCTATGAAGAGAGCCAGTTGGGGGTTTGGGCATCTGACCAGGATGCCTCCTTGGTCAGGTGTTTCATGTCCTACTGGGAGGAGACGTCCAGACACACTGGAGAGATTGTTTCTCTGGAAAAGCTGGAGGAGGTGCTGCTGCACCCGCAGCCTGACCCTGACTAGAAAAGCAGCAGATGATGGAGCGATGCATGAAGCTACGATTATGGAACAAAATCATTCTGATCGTTTCTTCTTCTGTGATCGAGGAGCCCTGTGGGGATCCATGCACGGAGGCTGACTGCCTCCATCGGAGGTGGAGAACGAGTCACTCACGGCACTTCACAGTGACTTTATCTTTTTATTTTTAAATACTTAAGAAGATAAATCCCATTTTTACTAAAAGCTCCTTCAGATAAGTGATCTCAAGCTTCAGTTTAAATGTGCTGCTGTTTTTCCTGGGCTGGAGACGACCAGTGTGGAGACGAGAGCTCGCTAAAGCTTTTTAAACCTTTCTACACTCGGGCTCATGACAAAACTTCATGACAGGTTCTCCTCAAAGTTCGGATTATGATCCCAGTGAAGATAAAATGGTGGAAAACTGTTATTAACGGGAAGAAGGATTTTTAAGAGGTTTAGGATTTTCTTCATTCTGTTCAATTCAGCTCAGTTTTATTTACATAGAAGCCACAACATTACCTCAACAACCACATGACCCCCTGTGAGCAAGCACTTGGTGACAGTGGGAAGGAGAAACTCAAGCAGGAAGAAACCTCCAGCAGAACCAGGATCAGGGCGGTGCAGCCATCTGGGGTGAGGGGAGGAAGACAGGCGAGCCACAGATTAATGATAAATAATGATTAAATGTAGAGAGGTGTATAAACACAGAGAATGACGATCAGTGACGAAGAAACACTCAGTGCATCGTGGGAAAGCCCAGTCACTGCTGACGTCACGATTAAGACAAACGAAAGGGTTTGAGTGGTCATATCAATATTTAAGGTGTGTTCAGAGACAATTTATGATGTGAGAAAACATTCCACCTTAAGAGCTGCAGCTCGTGAACGTGTGTCATACTTAAAAGAAGAAGAAGCTGAATCTGTGCAGGGGTGATGCTCGTGGTAGATCTCATTAAAGATTCGCTCGACTCATCTCGAGTGCAGCAACACTGACGTGATAACGAGTAAATATTTGGCAGCTGGTAATAATGCAACAGTGCAGCAGTGATTAGTTGGGTCTGTCTAATCTTTATCAGCCTGATTGATCCACGAGTAAAAAGTGCAGTCAGTCGCACGCTGAAGGAAGCTCTTCCTGAGCTGGGAGGCCTGCTGACGTCCTTCAGGCTGAGATCAGAGCTCAGAGCTCGTCACACTCCTCCTATTGTGTCCGCTGACCAAAGGAACAAAGGGTGTTTTGAGGAGTGCGACCCCTTTTTAATGTGGTATGCTGTGGTTGCCTGCACTGTAATAAATCCTTCACGTGATTCTGCTCGTGCGTGTTTGTGGAAACAGCCAGCAGCTCGGTTCGTTTCTCTTAAACACACTAAAATACGGATCATTCGTGGATTGTAATCGGAGGAAGCAGAGGGGAACGTTTGCCGTAGCTGGTTTTGTTTTGACGTAAAACTCTGATCTGGCTGTAACCTTTCCTCCACAGACCTGAAACAGAGGTGCCTGACAAAGATGTGCAATAAACTGTGACCGGAGAGGAACAAAGAGCCGCTCATCAGGAACTACGGCACGCAGCACGATTACGGAGGCCAGATCTGAGTCAGATTTCTGCATCTGCACGGGTTTGGAAACTGTTTACACGCTCACACAGCGGCGCGGCTTCACATTCATCCCCGTTATCTACTCTGTGATTTCATTTACTTTGTATCTCCAAGAAGATGAAAAATAATTTGATTAATACTGGACTCTGAAATCTGCAACCCTCAGACTAAGTGTGGACTGTTTATCCTCAGATCAAATGAAGACTGTGAGGCTGATACAGTCTGAAATCTGAAGAAGAAGCTGTAGAAACCCAGAAACAGATGTAGGGTTTGAGGTTTTATGTCTGTTAAATAAACGTCTGGTAATTGTTGTATTTTTTTCTCATTGCTCGTTTTTGGATCTACGTTCAGCCTTAATTTGTTCAGATTAGTCAAAGAGGTTTGGATCGTCTGGACAGAGGAGGGAATTATTTCAGCCTGTCGGAGTCGATCCAGATCTGACTGTTCATGAGCAAAAAATGGTGAAAATGGGACATTTTTCCTGTTACTATTAGTTATCAAAAATGTATCTGATCTAATCAAGATCCTTGTGGATCGGCAGGCTTGGAGTGCGAGGCGTGATCTGAAAGAAAAACCTGGAGTGTCAGATGACAGCCACGTATCCATGAAGCCTAAAACACCCAGAACAGAGTTATTATACTTCCTCATCATTCTAGTCAGCTTCCAGAGAGGATTCAGTTTAAGTTTGATTCTTTAATTTATTTATTGAGGGTATTTGTCAGACGTCAGGTTTCAGAAGTTCAGAGTCAACATCTGCTCCACAAAAACTCAAACTGGAGACGTTTTCTCTGCATTTTATTTGATTGTAGTTCGTTTTTCAAGCACATCTTATTGTTTCAGATTTTTAAATCTTTATTTGGTTTTCCAGTTGTCTTTTTCTATAAAGATGACGTAGGTTCAGATATAACCGATTATGTGGAAAAAGTTAAACAGAATGAAATCCATCTCTAGGATATCTGTAGGACTACACGTGGAGCTCAGCGGTCGTTTTTTTAGCCTAGTTTTAGTTCACTGGAGCAGCGTCGACCCAGAACTCTGTTTAATTTTCAGAGATATTTATGAATATCGATGAAGAATCCACCGACTGTCAAACTGTTCACTCTCAGAGAATTTCACAGAGTTTTTTAGAAAACAGGAAACCAGCTGCTTTAGAGGAAAAAGAAACGATTCTCCCCCCTCTAAACAGAGCTGCTGCTGCCCCACTATCAGCCCCCTGTTATTAAACCCACGGCGGTCACGCCTCCTTCCTGCAGGTCATCATTGATCTGAACTCCAGGTGGATCAGATAAGTGCAGGTCGAACCCCAGGTCACAGAGCCAGCCCTCCTGCGGGGACAAAGACCACTCTGTGGGTCCCCCCTGTCAGGACCCCACCTGTGCTAAAGCCTGAAATACCTGCATGGAAAAAAAACCATGATAAGCTCCTGCTCAGGTATCACCTGATAGCCAATAAGAGCTGACCTGAACAGGATAAAGGTACCCCCCACCCCCCAGCCCCAGAGAGATAAACAGTTTTTGGAGCTCAGAGTTTATTCTGTTAGACAACAAGCATTAAAAAGGGTTCCTGCCCACCGAGGTGCGTCTCACTCCTGAACGTGGCACCGAGTTTAATGCTCACTGAACAAACCAGAAATCCCACAAATAAGGTAAGAGTTTCTTTGCTGTTTAAATCTGTCTTTGGTTTGGTCAGAGTGTGTGCATGTGTGCATACACAGTATGAAACAGCACCGCTATAAAGTGAGGACGTGTGAGTGTAACAGGCAAGGATAACGTTCATGTTAAGTCTTCAAAGCGCTCAACTTATCATTGCGTAGCGTTGCCTCTGATCACTGGATATGTGAGACAGCTTAAAAATCCATGGCAAAGGCAGTGCTGCAGCCCCTCTGGCCTTCAGCCTCTGACAGCTATCACAGCTAACAGAGGCTGATATTATTGAGCATTTTCACTCTGTAGTCAGAGACTAACTGATGGGTTTTTAGCTTTACACTGCACAGAATGTAAAGAGGTAATATTAGGGAAATGTTAAAGAAACTGAGAAGTTTCGTACGCTCATCATGAGCATGAATGTCATGGTGGATTGACTGTACACGAACGCTGTCCATCTAATCTGACTGAGCTGGAGCTGTTTTGCAAAGAAGAATGGGCAAAGATTTCAGTCTGTAGATGTGCAAAGCTGGTAGAGACAGACCCTAAAAGACTGGCAGCTGTAACTGCAGCAAAAGCTGGTTCTGCAAAGTATTGACTCAGGGGGCTGAATAATTACGCACACCCCACTTTGCAGTTATTTATTTGTAACAAATGTTGGGAATCATGTCTGATTTTGGTTCCACTTCTCACGTGTGCACCACTTTGTGTTGGTCTTTCACCTGGAATTCCAATAAAATTGATTCATGTTTGTGTACACTAGCTTAGCTAGCAGTGTCTAGCTAGACCCGTTACTGGTTACCAAAGTAATAAAACAGTCTACTGGATGTAGCATACAACATTACAAGTACACCGACAGTTGAAATATGGTGGCGAAATCTGGTCCAGTGATTCAAAGTAGTGTAAGTGAGGCCTAGCACACAGCTAGCAGCTGCAAGTGCCCAGTGATACCTGTCAATCAATGTGGCCACACCCCTAAACTTAAACCTTACCAGCATCCAAATAAATAGGTTGGCATAAATGTCACTCTGTATAGGTACAGGTGTTACGAAGGGTTAAACTACCCACAGAAACAGAAACTGTTTTTGAACCAGGCTGTTTATTTCTGTTCTGAACACTGGAAACACTTTTGAAGCCAGCCTCTAGTGGACATAAGAGGGACTGCAGCTTTTGGTTTTTAAATGTTGAATTTATTTAATTTAATTGGATTAAGGGAGCAGGTAGTGATCCATAAACACATGGGGAGTGATAGTGGAGCCTATTGCAGAAAAACTATAGGGGATAAATCAGGGTCAATACTATGACCTCAAATGAAAATCACGATTAATTGAACATTTTACCTTGATTTTGATGATCATAATCAATAATCAAACACACACCTTGATAGTTTACCAGGTTTGCACTGTGAATGTGATCTAAAGCTGGCACATTTGCTGCGGTGATATGACTGTAACAGATTGGTGGGATTACCTTGGGTCACTGAAACCATTTTTCACGTGATTTTCTTCTTTATGTTTGATGTTGTCTTCAGTAAAGATTAAAATTATGTCCATACAACAGAAACAGCATTTTTAACTATAATCGTCATCAAAAAGGAAAGTTCGAAGTCTATTCTTAAAAGTAGAGAGAGGGTCTGTCGCCCAAACCCACACTGGGAGCTGGTTCCACAGGTGAGGAGCATGGTAGCTTTTAGAAACGCAGGAGCGACAGGTAAGCCTGATCGGATTTGGTCTGATATGATGAGCTTGTGCACCCGACAGGAAGTTGAATATGAAAAAAAGCTTTCTCCATCTGAACGCAGGTACGAGTCATGTTCCTGATGTATATGTTTCTGCTGTCTGCTCTTCCAAACGGTGAGTCCCTCTGTAAAACTACATTATATAGGATCCATTTACTAGTTCTACACTAATAATGGATTGCATTTATATAGCACTTTTCTAGACCCTCAGAGCGCTTTACAATGCCACTATTCAGTCACTCTCACATTCACACACTGGTGGAGGCTACAGTTGTAGTCACAGCTGCCCGGGGACAGACTGACAGAAGCGAGGCTGCCATATCGCGCCATCGGCCCCTCTGGCCAACACCAGTAGGTGAAGTGTCTTGCCCAAGGACACAACGACCAAGACAGACAGAGCAGGGGATTGAACCGGCAACCTTGCAGTTACAAGATGATGGTTGCTTCCCAACCCCCTGAACCACGATCGCCCCGATATACATACATATAGTTTTACCTGCTGACTCAAAGATTATAAGGATAATTTACCAATCATTTATTAACTACTAAAGAGTCAGAAATGCCTTCAAAGCATGAATAAATCTTTGTGTCAGATTAGTGGTTGAGCAGAAACGTTATGTCTCCTTTAGTTTATTCATCTGTGTGTGCTGATGTGGAAAGATTTACCTTTGGTGTTTTAAAGGTTACATTTATGACCTTAATTGTTTTATTTATCCTTATCCAGCGCTTCCTGCCGGCTCCATCTTCTGTCCGGACCCGGAGGCATATCACATGACTGGTGAGAACAGAAGCAAACATTATGTAATAAAATGAATGGATAGATGGATAAAAATAGACAAAAACAGGACTGGAGGCAGAATGTGTATGAGAGGGGGTCAGAGGGCGTTACAAACTCTTATTGCTGTGGGGATGAAGGAGCTCCCGAAGCACTCAGATCTACAGTACAGTGAGAGGAGCCATCTGCTGCTCCTGTGCCCACCCAGGAGGCCACGGAGAGAGGGTCTACTTTAGTCCATCGCCCCCCTCTGCCACAGTTTTAAGTGAGTCCAGCCTCCTGCTGAGCACCAGGCTGGCGTTAGGCTGTTTGTGGTCATTTGTGTCATGCATTTCTTTATAAAATAGACATTGATGGTGACATGTCTGCTTTATGATCAGTCTCGTCCTCACATGTGGACCCCTGTGCTGCATCTTTAAATGAAGTATGGACTCAGGACTTTCAGTTTTTTCCAGCTGAGTTTTGCTGAGTCTTCGGTGTTACAACATGAGACTTAATTGTAGTGATAAAGGTACGGACTCGAAGCTGCGTTGTGTAAATTTCCTAAACCTTCATGGATCTACAGCAGCAGCAGTGTTCTCGACTTGGATAGCTCAAACAACAGTCGTAGACTTTCTGTGGCGTTGTGGGCTGTTGTTGACATCGAGGTCGAGAGGCTTTGATGTTCATTGCCTCCTATGGTCTTAATCTTCACTGTACCTGCATGTGGAGACCTGCAGTCCAAATAATCTTCCACCCTGTGTGCTTCTCTGGACTCGAGTTACCTGCAAACAGGATTATCTATGATTAAATCGCTCTGCTCTCCACCTCAAACTTTACAGAAGCTCTGCAGGTTCGATCTTCTCGCGGCCTCGGCGCGTTTGTTCATTCACCTTCCCTCATCTCTTCCTGCAGATTGTCTCGGGTTGCGCTTCACCTGGATACACTCGGTCTTCGATAACTTCCCCTCCATGCTGAGCTTTGTGTCGAAGCTGCACTGTGCGACGGGGATTTGCCCATGTGACCTGGAAGATTATGGCTGCTCCTGCAGATATGTGGCAGCTGGAAACCCCGTGGATGCTCTGGACGTGTAAGTAAGCCTCAGATCGCAGCGGGACTGCGGTTACAGCAGCTGCTGAATTTAAAATACGGCAAAATTGAATTCAGAGGCTGGAGGCAGGCAGGTGTGACGCGGGCTGGGAGAGTCTTCGCTGACCACCCCTCCCATTCCCATGGAAAATATTATTCATTATGCTGGAATCCCTCACAGGAGTTACAGTACAGGAAATGTCAAAATCAAGAGACAATAGCTTTAGGGTGGACTGGAATAATAAATGAAACCATGTACTTACTGTATTACATCTCTCAGGCTGAACACCTTAAAGGTCTGTCAAAGTCATCAAGAAGAGGAAAAAGCAACTCTGGGATGGTTGAAAATTTTTTGAGAGACTTTCCACTGTTTTCAACTGTTAAAGCTAACCTTTAGCTAAAGCTAACCTTTAGCAGTAGAAAGGTTAACTTTAGCTAAAACTAACCTAGAAATCTTCAGCAAGTCAAAAACTGCAGGCTAAACTAAACATTCAGTTTTAGACACTTTTTTCCTAACCTGGATCTGTATGATGCTATATGATGCTACAGAAGCCACACCCACTTGCTGGGGCAGCCAATCAGAAGAAACGTCACTTAAAAGGAAGGGTTGGACTAAAGGAGGAGGGGCTTGTTTCTGACAGAGCATTAATCGAGTCGCTGTAGTCAGGCCCAGGGTAAATAAATAAGGCTGATTATAAACTGTGAATCATGCAAAGCTGCCCTCACACAGTAAAGGAATAAAAATATGGAGATAGAAATGCATATATTGTGTCCCATTTAGGGAGGACAAAGCACTTTATTATTGTAGCTCCGCCCCTGCAACAGGGAAGGGGAGGAGCTACCAGTCAGGGAAAGGTGGATATGTTATCTACATAATAAAGTTCTGTACAAAATACTAAATTTGGTCAAATAGCTGTGAGCTCAGAGCTGAATTAATAATTGATAAATATAATTAATAAATATTATGACTTTTTCTTTTGAATGTTACATTTACAGCTGAAGTCACTTTTTTTATTCATGGGTTAAAAAATTAGCTCCTTCATCTCTGTGAAGCTAATCACTGTACTTGATAAAGAACATGTAGCCTCTGTTTCTGTGCCGTATCGTAGGAAACATGTTTATATGAAAATAATTATGACTATTTCTCAGATAAAAAAAAAAAAGGCAAAGACTTTTGTTTTAATCCCAGACTCGATTGCTTTGATGTACTTTTATAATAAGCCACTATATTCCTCTACGTATCTGCAAACACCAGCTGTAAGTGTATATGTGAAGAGCTTTTACTGTGAAAGGCACGTGCAGGAAGCACCCCTGCACTGAGCAGGTCGTGTTTCGCGTATCGATCGGACTCTCGTCATGTTATTCATCATTTCTTCTTTTTCCCGGTTTCCGTCTATAGTTGCTGCGAGGCTCACCGGCTGTGTTACCAGAACGCTGCCCCCTGCAGGCAGGAGCTGCCGCTTGCCCCGTACAACTTCAGCTGTGCGGCAGCTGCAAACACCAGCTGTGGTGAGACTTAGTTTATTTTGGGAAATGTGCTTGTTTGCTTTCACACTGGGAACCATCACAAGACTTTCGCTGCCAACAAAAAACAAGTTTTACTCACAGTGGAACCAAAGTTGATCGTTTTCACACGAGGAGTTTGTACAAAGTGAAAAGAAGCGATACAAAAGTGACTCCTCTGTATACTGACCTGCTGCTCCGACAGAGTAACACAGCAGAGTAAATAAAGACTGTGGCACTAGTACAGTGTACCAATGTGGCTCTTTCTGTCTTGAAGATGCTGCTGATTTGTGCCAGCAGAGGTTCTGTGAATGTGACCGGGCCGCCATCGACTGCATGACTCAGAGCCCGTACAACTCATCGCTGAGAGGCCTCGCCCACACGTCCTGCTCAGCTACAAATCAAACAGGTGAGACGAAGCGAAGTCGTCTCCAGAGCCAACATCTGGCTACGGTCTTTGGTTCCTTTGGATGTTTAGTCACTTCACTCATGTTTTATAAGGAACATATATATTCAGCTTCCTTCAGTGTTCCTGAAACCACTGCGTCTTTCTGTACATCTGCATTACAAGCAAGAAAATAAATCTGGCTCTCTTTATGGCACCAGTTTGGCAAAATGGGACCAAATCCATGACTCGTGCTGTGGAGGACGAGGAGGAGAGTGGATCAAAATCACTGATCAATACAGGTAATATAAAAATAACTCCAAAGACATAAATCGTGTGCAAACGGGTCTTCAGTGCAATAAAATACTGAACACACTGTGGGTGAAGCCTCAGTTTGAGTCTGTAAAAGGAGAGAAAAGAAGAATCGATGTCCTGCAAACTCACTGTGGAAACAGTTTGAGCCACTTAAAGTAAATCGAGGTACCGCAGACAGTTTTCAGTCACCAGGCGAGCAAAGAGAAACATGGATGCATCCAATTAAGTCTGGTGTTCTTTTAGCAGCAGCTCCTCTGCACACCCACACAGTTAGACCCAGACTCACAATCCGGCTGTTTGACTCGTTTCCAGCGGAGTTATTTTTACATTTAAAACCTGGTTTAGGTTTGTGTTTAACACTTTTCCTTGGACGTAACCTCAGACCTTTTTTATTATTATTATTTCAAATTTCAGACAGTTCTTTAACATCCATCAAACTTCCAGACTTGGTTTAAAATCGGCTCGATCTGAATCCTAAAACTGCAGTCGGAGATGGTCGTAACACGACGGCAGTGAAGCCGGGCTCTGTGCTTCAGTGCGCCTTCACATAAATCCTGATATGAAATGGTGAAGCCTGACTGTAAAAACAACAACTGTTGCAAGTAAAAAGAACAGTAAAATAAATATTTAAATTCTGAGTGTGCTGCTGTTTATTTGGTGGAGGTTTGCCCACAGCGGTCATGTCAGTGGGGGGATCTGTGAGTGTCACATTCCCGTGGCAGCGTGCTCGGTGTTGCTCAGATTTGAAGTTTATTTTTTCTCTGTAGAAAGAAGTTTTCTTCCCACACAGTGAACAGCGGACACTAATGTTTTTGTCACTTTTTACAGAATCAAACTCAAAGTAATGTGATTACTTCCACGCTTTAAAGGCTGCACGGTCGCACTCTCTCCTGCACTCCATGTTATCCATTGTTGATCTGCACACAGCTGTTGAGACACTCTCACAAACAAAATCACGGTTTAGTAACACAGTAACACAGCGTGCTTACAGGAAAGTAACAGTAATCTAATTACTTTTTTTGCAATAGTAATCCCTTACAGTAACGTGTTACTATCTCTGTGACATTCACGTAGGCCTTCTTGCTTTTTCTGTTTCTGATCTTTGATAAAATTAAAGGTAAGATTGTTGTTTTTTTTAATCTTGTTTACAAACTTGTTTCATTCTGGTTTTACTGGTTTTATTTGCTAAGACGTGGTTATGTGCTGGGTTTCAGAGGGTTCTTTGTTTTCAGAAACATCCAGGCTTAGTGTGGCACAGGTTCCTTTAGACTGATTTCTTCGTTTCCGACAGATTTTTAATTTGGTCTCAGAACATTTTGGAGAACTTTTCCACTCCGTCTGTGGATCTTTGGTCTCAGTGTTTCTGTCTCTTGACGTAAAGCCGGATGAATCGTTGATGCTGTGAGGAGAAAAACTTCTGCTCTCTTTGAAGATCTTTCTTCATGACTCTTGCTGTACGTTCGGCCTCGCTGTCCTTCTGAGCGAGGCTGATTTAATAAATTTTAGCAGTGAGCTCATTAGTCCTGCCTTTCTCCGGTGTGTCTGACAGAGCTCGCAGCTAACAGCGGTCTGAGTTTCTCATTAGTTTGACCGTGTGTTTCAGAGCTGCTCAGCGGCATCGAGGACACAGGTGAAGTCTTCAGAGCAGCAGGTAAGTCTGTGTGAAACTCTGAGGGCGCCGCGATCAGCGTTCCTGAGACGGTGCGTCACTTTCTGAGCGGGTCGGCGATGTCGCATCACAGGAAACGATTGATTGGGCAGAAACACAGACGGCTGAGTCACACCTCAGCCAATTAAAACAAGGACCTCTGGATGTTTAAGCTGCAGCTTCCTGCCCACATCCAGCTAAAAGAGAAAGAAACCAGTGATTGTTCAGACCTCCTTTCATCCATGTGTCCAGATAGAGATGTCACGTCGAGCCGAGCTGCTCGCCGCCTCAGAATCAGGAGAATCTGAAGTGAAGGATGTTATTAAAGCAGAAAAGTTCAGAGGGAGGTTTTTTAAACCTGAGGACGGCCTGTCACGCACGACAACCTGAGATCTGTCTGAAACTGAACCCACTCTGTTTAAACTCGAGATCAGCTCGAATTCACTTTATCTGCACGTCGAGGTCCATACGTTACACATATCTGTAAAGCAGTGCTTACATCCTTGGACTAAGTTTCTGATCACAAAGGAGATAAAAGAGAATATTGGGCTCACGTTGATCCTGCCGACACAAATCCAAACTGAGATATGAAGCATCACGTTAGCGCATTAATGTGTTTCCTTCTCTCTGCTTTGTTCGAGTGTATATTTGTGTGGAGAGGCTGAACTTCTCCTGTGTCTCTGCAGATGTTCTCCCAGCAGAAAACACCTCAGAAAGCTTTAATTTCTCCAGCTCGTCCTTCCTGCCAGCAGGTAAAACTCCTGTTTTTATGCTTCGCTTTACTTTCTACAACTCTGCACGTCTCCAGAGCAGAACAAAGTGAAATTTCAGGTTTTGGAGAGTTTTAAGATGCTTCCAGCCTTGAACTCGGAGTGCTCATAAAATGGACCTCCCTCCACTTCCTTTAAGAATTAATGGAGTGGAAACAGATTTCCTTTTCTGATGAAACAGATTTAACAATGTAGTCTGATGGTAGCTTTTACTCACTGCCATTTAAAGGTCAGACGTCTACAATCAGAAGCTCCTAATGAAGCTTGTTTTGGTCTTTAACCAAGAGGAAAACAACAATTTTGATCATGAAATCAGATCATGATCTGATGTGTGAGAACTAATCGCCTAAAAATAGCACGAACACTGTTACGAGGTTCCGTTTAGTCGCTCCGGTTAGTAAAGCGTGAAGCTTAGCAGGCAGCTACATGCACCCATCAGTCTGTCGTTCTAAGACAGACACAGAAAACATTAAGCCTTGATATTCTTGATATTCTATTTCAGTGATGGCGCCAGCCTTCGTTGCCTTTTGGTGTCCACACTTTTAAAGCCTCAGTGTGAACATTTCATTCAGTAAATAAAGAAAAATTAGACTCACACATTAAATAAAGCCAGAAAACATCTACCTGCATCCCAGACAGGTGAATGATGAATGAACTGTGACTGTCTCCTCAGCAGGGATGGACCCACCAACAACAGGCAGGGTGGATAACCAGAGTGACACCGAGGCCATGGAGTACAACCTCAGCACTCCAGCGCCGCTGATGCCTGCTGGTATGACCTCTAATTGGCCCTCGGGCCACAGGTTTAACTCGGCACCATCTGCGTGTTATCCTAATATTTCTCATTTTTCCAGAGGAGCTTGAGGAAGGTGCAGGAGGTGCAGCAGAGGTGGAAGAGGCAGAGATGACACACCTGAGTTATATCTCTAAAGGTAACGGTTACCTCGGTTACCTCACCGTCTCCCCTCCATCCTCTCTCTAGTACTTTTCTAGCAGATTACATTTGCTAGATGCTGACCGGCGGACAGCTTCCAAAGCAGCAGAAATAATTTCCCCGCTGTTCGACTCCTGCTGCTCGATGACTCACTTGGCTCAGACGTTTCCTGCTTTTACAGATCTGAATGAGAGCGCCGCAGAGGAAGCACTCGAGCAGGAAGAGATAAATGGGGATCAGATGACCCACAATCCTCCAGCAATCAGCCGGGGTGAGCCAGAAACACTCGGCGTCTCGATCACGACTGATAAATACAAACGTCCGCCTCGGGCTTAATATAAAGCAGCTCTTTTTATTTAAATGACGCGGTGTGCTTTATATGATCCCATAACTGAGCAGTGATTCATCCGGCGTCTAATTCATAAAAGATTTTCTAAATGAGGAACGTGTCCTCGTCTGTGGACAGAGGAAACTTTCTCGGGTGCAAGTTGGAGCCAGAAAAACCTTCGTTAAACTGGCTTTTTATGTGCAGAAATATTATTAATCATAATCTCACTTTGGAGTACCACAAAAGAGAAACTTGCAACTTCATCCAGTCAAACTTTAAATGGATATTAGTGTCTCTGACTTTTTGTGTGCAACAAAACTAAAGTATTTATGCAAGGTGCAGTTACAATACAGATCACTAATAATCATAAAAGCATAACTGATTAAAAGTGGCCGATTTCCCCCCTCAAGGCCACCTCCTTCCACACCTGTGGGCAGCTTCCAGCCCCACAGCCCACAGGGAGCTCTGAAACCTGATTAGACACCAGCGTCTTATTTTTCACAAGTGTGTTTGTTCCAACTGGGTCTGTGATGAAGTTACCCCACAAGCAAGTTTAAAAAGAAGTTTTTAGCTGCTTTTAAAAGAGACCACTGATTTCAAGAAAAGCCTGTGGACTGATGCAAACCCTCCTCCTGTTTTAGTTCCCAGCCTCATACGCTGTACAGCCAGTAGGCCCTGATCACATGACCTCAGGGACCTGCTGGCGTACTGTACGCTGGTGATAAATGTCGAAATCAGAATCTTAAAGTGGACTCTAAAGTTACTTTTTGTTTGAAAGGTGAGTCAAAAATTAAGATTAAATGTTCCTTTTTCAGGAAATTAAGATTCCTAAAAGAAGATTCAGCAAATGTAGCAAGAAGACACTGTTTCTGTTTTCTCTTCACAAGTGGGGGAAAATGACTGAACCCTCTATTTTAATAGCGTCTCAGCAAGATCTGCAGGTTAGAAACCTCTTGGGGTTTAAAAGAAACATAGAGCTGAACCTCATCTGCAGAGCAGTGACAAGAAATGTTCTTAAAAGTGTCAAAATGTGCAGAAGAGGGAGCAGAAACAACAGGATAGAAACTGCAAAGGCACCAAAACGGAACCTTGTGGCACACCGAAGGCAAGAGAAGTGAGACAGGACTTCAAAAATACAGACAGAGTATCTGTGATGTGATGACGTTATAATTTTATCTCTTGCAGATTCAGGTTTGCGCGTTCATGGCGAAGAGACGCCAACTGAAGCAGAATCCGAGCTGACTTCTTCACTGAGCTCCGCCACTGAAAACGCACAGGTGAATCAAACGGGAGCATCAGCGCCGCTCGGTCACATTTTACCATCGACTCCTCCCACTCCTCCTACAACTCCCAGAGAGCTGACATCAGCAGCCGTGGAAGAATCAGCCGAGACAGGTGATGAAGAAATACTTATCCTTTTATGATGTGTTGATTATTTTTATTTATCTCAAATTATAGATGATGCAAAAAGAATTAAAAGGACAGGGGTGTGGTCAAAGCAGGGGCTTAAGGTGGCACCGCCCTCACCCCCAGAGAGTTGAAGATTAGATTGTCCATATGAGAAAGTTACAATGAAGCCAAAACCAGATTGTTCCAAACATTTGTATCTTTAATTATTTCAAGAGCTTTAGTTGTTTGTCCATGACACTGCCCTCTGGTGGCGGTACACATGTACAACAGTCTGCAGAGCTCTCGTAGGCCCGGTGCACAGCCATGATGACCCCTCAAAACATGTTTATGGAGACAGGAGATTCATTCACAATGAAAAAAATCAGCCCAGCATGATGAATTTTTAACCAGCTGTCAAGTAGTTTGGTTTATTTATGTAGTTTTATTTTTCTGAATTCCTGTGACTGTGGATTGTTTGGGTATTTTTCTTTGTAGTTACTGGCTGGATTGAGATTGTTGTATTTTGCCCTTGTCTGAGTTTGTGTGAGACTCTGTCTTAGCACCAGAAGTCAAATAAAGCACTGAAATGAAGCTCTTTTGCCTCCTTATTAACAGGTTTAATCTTAGCCTCAACAACAACCACCACGAGTCCCTCTGAGTCATCTGAGGAGGAAGGAAATGGGAAAGAGGAGGAGGACAATGAAGAGGAGCAAGAGTCTGGTGAGCACTGTGAGTTCATACTGTATGACGGGAACTAAAGAATAAATCAGGCCTTTGTGAGTCCCAAAAGACTTCAGTTGGACTCATTGGGAAGTTTGAATATTCATGTTTCTTTTCTTCATCCTCAGTCTTTGATGTGCTCAAAACTACAACAATGACAACAGCAGCAACACCGTCAGCCCCAAGGAAAACTCCTCACACAGGTCAGTTTGTCACAGGGGGACAGAAATATCAGCTTTATCTATAAAGTGCCACTGCCAACAATTATCAGACTACGAGACAGACAGTCATCTATGAGCAGCATTTGACTGCAGTGGGGAGAAAGAGCTTCCTTTTAACAGGAAGTGGTACCTGTACAGCCCTCTGTGCAGTTAGGAGGAATTCAACTGTTTAAACCAAAACTGTTTATTGTATCAAGCTGTGAACATCTTTATTTCTTATTGTGAACATGCAGACTGACTCACTGTTGGAGCCTCAAGTGGCCACTAGAGGAACTGCAGTTTTTGACATTTGCTTCATTTTTAGCTGCTTCGTTCTAAACTGCATATTTTTCTGCAGCTATTCTGCAGCTTCCCTTATGAAGTTATATCAACTGTTATGTCAACATGCACGGTCTATAAAAAAATGGTACGTACAATTTTGTCATAATATTAAACTTTGACCCTCTCGCTATAAGGATGGCCAGGAAGGATATTCTGTCCTGCGTACTGCGACGTATAACAGGATGGAGTAGTACCCCCTGGTATTTGACAAACTATGACATATGTATGCTGAAAAATGAAGCCTAAGAAAAAAAAAAACAAAAGCTGCAGTTCCTCTAATGTCCACTTGAGGCAGGCTCCAAAATTGTGTCAGTCGCTGTAGACTGACATATACAGCAGAAATAAACATTAACACGCTGCTGCAGAAATGGTTTTGGTCTCTATGAATGGTTTAAACCATTGCACATGTACAGGGAAGGTGAAAGTTTACAGTTTATGCTTATCAATCGAGCTAGTTAGCTTTAGCTGTTGACATTAGCAACCACCATCATATTCAATTATGGTGACTTGTTATGAAAATCTGCAGTTTTTCAGAATGCTAACAGTGAGGCCAGAGTCCAGAAATCAGTAAGCCATGTCACAGTGGCTGCTTCCATCTTTTAAATACAGTTTGTCTTTTCATGTAACAAAATGAGTCTGTGCGACTCCTTTGTGGGTTTTTAAGTTGTACAACACAGAGGAGTAAGGTGTGACTCTAATCGACGCAGGCACTTCACCGGGAGTCTTTGTCCTTCAAATAAAAGAGACGTGATTCGGATTTAGACTCTTTCCTCGCCGCTGCTTCGCAAACACACCGAGAGCTGCCAAATGGTTTGATCGAGTGTCACAACCCCGCTGCCGGGTAAAAAACATGTAACTATTGAAGTGGTTATTTTCCTCTCCTCGCGTCTGCAATTACGCAGCGAGGCTTTGACAGGTGTCTGAGGGGCCTCGCTCGCTCAGAAATCACCGGGTATATTTTTAATTTCAAGAAGAAAAAGAAAAAAGACCAGTTCCAGCTCTTTCTTTAATGCCGGCGTTAATCAAGTGGATTGCATTAACGTCTCACTTCTGACAGCCTTTGTGTTGTGCGCTCTTCAGAAGGTGGAGGAGGTGTCAGCTTCACATTAACACCAGCACCACCTCCAGCTTCACAGGAGAGAGGGGAGGGAGGTGTCAGAGAGGAGACGAGCTCTCCGAGGCCCGCTGAAGGTCAGCTTGTTTTTCTTTAGCAACAAGCAGGCATTTCATTACAGAAACTTTCGGAGGAGGAAAAATCTGACCTTAATGTACAGCGAAACGTTCAAGGATGTTTGCTCTTTGGCTTTCTAGCAGAGGGCTGGATGAGCTGACCGATATCAGGCAGCTGCAGATAGGAAAGGGCTACGTGCTCTACAGAGCTACCGATTTTCTCAGTTTGGCTGTTTCCACGTTTCTAGTCCTCATTCCTGGTGAAACTTCCCCAGTTTCCAGCAATTTTTCTCAAACATCAGCCTCCTACTAACAAACATGTACATTCTTTACAATTTCAGGAGAACTAGTGAGATGGGAAACAGCCAGTGTGGTTTAGTCGAGGTGCAATTTGTGGGGAAAAGAATCAGCGTGGAGGGTTTTCATGTTTTAGAGACATTTGTGGGCCTGTAGACTTTGAAGCCTGGTGTCTTATTACTGCTGCCACTGTAACATTTACAGAATAATTCAACTTCAACCTGACAAAGTAAATGTAAAGGCACTTTTTAGGTATTTTAAAAACTACAAGAAGCGAACAGAATATAAAAAAACCCCAAACAGCAGGACTTTATGTCCAAAACGTTTGTGTCCTTCGTTAAAGAGATGTCAGCTGAAGCTGAACTAAAGCTGGGCTGTACATTAGTGTAATACCAGTGTGAACCACAAGATGGTGCAAAGTGTCTGGTGAAGACAGAGGCAGGGATAAAAACATTAGTGCATGCACAAAAACACATCTAATCATCTTTAAAATGCTGCCCTCTGGTGGTGAAAGGTTTACCTTCAACAGAAGATCATTAAAATAAGCGACACTGATGATTGCATTTGCAAAAATATTTAAGTTTTGGTACAAAAGTTTGTCCTTTGCTCGTGCAGACAAACATAAACGATGTTATTTTAACATGCCAGAAGTGCTCGGTCCAACCGCAGGTGAACTTTAATATCAGAGACAAATATTCACAATGTAACAACACAGCAAGCTGTCAGCATACACATCAGTGTATATCACAGCGAGCAGTGCGAGCTCCCTGCAGCTTCCCAAAAAATCCTCCTTTTATTAGACTGAAAGTGAACACAGCAATTATTGAGATGGCAGCAGAGGCCAGCTGACCCCGTCACCAGCATATTCACCCACAGCCTTTAAAGCGACTCATTGAAGGAAAAAAAGCTCCTGCTCCCCCCCACAGTGTACTCTTTGTTGTTCAGCTATTTTCTCCCCTGAATCTTTTTCCACAGAGTCAGAAAGTGCAGAGCTGGATCACCTACTGAGCGACAGACTTTCTGGCTTTTAATGTGTATAAAGCTGTCATCTAGTTTAATATTGTAAGGTACAGACCTGAAAATATCATGGAAACAAACCTGATAACTCAACAATGAGCAGCACTTGGTGACAAAAATAAAAAAGTCTGTGGCAGAACGAGGCACAGATCAGATCACTGAGTACAGAGAACATAAAAGCTGTAATTACTAAAATTATTCACCGTTTTGTCAACTTTGCCCCAAAACAAAGTTCAAAATCAGTGTTTCCTGCATGTTTCACAACATTACGGCTTCATTAATCACGCTGCTTCATGTTACAGGCTGAATAACCAAAAACAAAGTCAAAGCTACATTTTTACTACAATAACAAACACACCTTCGTGCACACGTGTCAGCGCCACAGCGTGGTTGGTTTCTTATTTCAGCTGCTGTCCAGGTCCAGGTGATCTCTCTCCTCAGTAAGAGAACAAAGCATTACAGTAAGCCGGTGGGTGATGATGGGAAATAAAAAAACATTCTGAGCATCCTCGTGGTCGCTCTGCTCACCTGACCGGCTCAGTCGCAGAATTTCATGTGAAGGCTCAGACATCAGCCTCTGCTGGAGTTTGAAGCAGGAGTCGATGTTCGCTCTCTCCAAGTTTATTGTAAGTGGTCAGGAGGGCTGATTAGGGAGGGACTCCTCACTCTGACCTGCTTCCCAGGCCCACAGATCACAACCAGAGTCACAACACAGGCCTCAACCAGCAGCTCGCTCCCACAAACCAAACCAGCGAGAACCACCACCCCTCCTGACGACTCATCAGAGGAAGATGCCACACCTCCTCTTCCTCTTCCTCCTGCTGCTGCTTTCAGTCTTCAGAGTCAAGGTGAGAAAGGCCCAGCTCGCCCCGCCCCGATGGGGATGAATTAGCATTTAAGCCGACCTGTGGGTGTGAGAATTTAATGACATGTTTGCACCGTCTTTGAAATTTGCATCTGTGCCATGAAATGTCAGGATCACTTCAATCTGCAGGAGTCTGCTTGAGCCGGCTCATCAGAGATGTGTGAGGAATATTTAAATGAAGCGAGGGGAGCCACAAAGCCTCCGGGGTGATCTTCACAGCACGTTTTCTCACATTTCTTTTTGTTCTGTTGCATTTCAACACAAAAATAGTTTTTGTTTGTTTTTAGATTTACAGTTTTGAAAGTTGTGCTTTCATCCCAGAACAGCGTGCGGTCCACTGAAGAAGACTTCCAAGTTTCCCATTAAAGACGGATTCTGTGGTGGATTCAGACTGACAGCTTCCAGTTTAGCTAGGAGTGTTTAACTTTATCCATCAGGGTAACTGCCAGTCAAAGTTTAGACTTATTTATTCTAAAGTAAGCCCTCGCCTTTAACCTCTTAGGCTCATTTACTGGACTCTACATTTTCTGTTTCTTTAAAAAAAACAAAAAAAAAAACAACCCTTTGCGTTACATTACAAACTGTGACACCATGGGTGCAGTGGGTAGCTGGATTGCTGACTTTACAGGAGGGATCTAAGGCTTGTTTGAGTAATTCAGATTCCTACTGCCACCCACTACAGGAGATGGACTTCAGTTTGTGTGGCTTTAAACATTTATAGTTTTATTTATACAATCTGATATACGAGATCAGAAAGTGAAAAACCTCAGCAGTCTGTGTTCTGTTTACCATCTTCTCAGTGAGACCAGGGCAATGCAAGTTTCACCGTACGCCATTAAATCATTTTCCAGGGTAAAACTGATGACCTGAACTGGTGACTGGTGCCAACTTTGTCCTCCTCCCCCAAATACAAAAAACAATAGAAGGATTTTCGATTCAATTCAATGTCATTTATATAGTGCCAAATCACAACAGTCACCCCAAGGCCAAGCACTTTGGCGACAGTGGGAAGGAAAAACTCCCTTTTAACAGGAAGAAACCTCGGCCAGAACCAGGGTCAGGGAGGGGCGGGGCCATCTGCTGCAGGTGAGAGAAGGATGAGCTTTTTGACAGACTGGAGTAGTTTCAGCATTTTCAAAGAGGTACGAGTAAAAAGAATGTAACAGGACGTCTGTGGAGAGATCTAAAGACAGCCACCACAGACCAGAGGTGCACGAGGAGATGACCCTGAATGTGAGATCGACCAAATCAGGCCTGGTAGCAGAGTGGAATCATGGGAATGTGACAGTAGCTTCCTGTACAGCAGCAGCATTACATGTGCATGCAGTGGCACCGTGTGGAGCTGAAACCTGTGACTGTTCGAATGCGAGGGCAGACTTTTAATCACGTTCTCACAGTGAGGGGCCGTGCTCCTCAAAGTCTCAGTGAGTCAACCTGCACGATGGGATTCCTGCAGAAAGCTGACAGCTACCGTTCTGTCGTTTCAGGTGAAACGCTCCCAACATCTGCATCAACCACATCATCAGCGGCTACAGTGAGAACCATCGCAGAGACGACACAGAGGAGACCGGCCACCTCCGTCACACCGCGGTGGGAGGTCCACACCCGAAGCACAACAGCAGCGGTTTTAAAACCTCCGCCACACTCCACCGCCGAGGCTGGATCCGAGGAAAAGACCGGAACAATGACGGTCAAACCTCAGAGTGTGGAAGGAGGAGAGGAGGACGACTCGCGGGAGAAAGACTCGGACGGTAACGTCTGACCAGACGCTGGTTAAACTTCATAAAATGCAACATTTTCCCCATCAGGAGGCCTTCTGCCTTTCTCCTGTCTGACCTCTTCGTTCTTCTCTGACTCGACAGGTTAAATGAAAATTCAGATGAAATGAATAAATTAAGCATTTTTCTCTCAGGGGTTCAATAAAGTTAATTATGTTTCAAAGGGTTATGGAAGTTAAATTAAGTAATCTGTGACCTGTAATGACAGCCAGGCTCATAACTGACAGGAACAATAAATGTTATTTTAATAATATCGAGGTCTAAGCTGCGAAATAGGAAGAGAAAGATCCCCAAAGGAGCAAACACACGAACACACAGCAAACGTCTAAGTGCTGATGGGGTTGAGAATGAGGCTTTTTTAGATTACACTTGCTGAAACACTGGTTTCTTAAGCTCAGAGGTATAAAACAGGAAAAACACTGTTTTTAACTCTGTGGAAAAGACATGTTAACAGACTGCTGTGCAGAAGCTGTTCAATAAATGTAGAAGAATAGTCACAATAAAACGGAAAATTAAAACCGAAACTCCCAACTTTGAATCTAATATTTGAGATTTTAAGTACAAAAACGCAGAAATGGGCAGCGTTTTACAAGCAGGTGTGTCGTTACTCTGCTGATATTTCTTATTAGCGCTATACGCTCATTTCCTTTTACCAGGACGCCATCAAAGAAGAGTGTTTGTAAATGACTGCAGGGTTAAACTAAAGACAATATAAAACATGGACGTAGCTCCAGGTCAGAAAAATTAAGCAGAGGCAAAAGTTCATTCATAGCCTTTCCTTTTTTTGTTTTCTTTAGGTCACGAGCAGTTGTCCAAGCATTTCACTACATATCGTACTGTGTATGACTGTGTACGTGACAAATAAAATTTGAATTTGAAAGTACCTTAAACCTGCATCTATGTGGAGGCCACCAGATGGCGACGGTGTAGCTGCACGTCACTCATTCTGGGTCATGTTTTTGCAAATAAATTTAGTAAATCTCGGTTGCATTAAAAAAAAAAAAAAAGGAGGATTAGCTGTAGTGTCAAACTGCATTTTCATTGGCACAAGTCATTAGCCAATGAGCATTCGGTTCAACTGGCAGACCCGCTGCTCCTCAACAAGATGGTGCGAACGCTTAACTTGAGTCTCCGAAACAATCGGGTGATGTTACCATAGCTACGTCCCTGTTTTATAGTGTCAGTGGGACACGTGGACTCACTGCGCCATCTTATGGTAAAAACTGGTATTGCACAAATGTACAGCTCCGTTCTAGCTCAGCTCGAGTTGCTCACTCTTCAAACAGCAGATATTTTCATCAGATGACAGTTTGGTGGAGCCGTTTCAAGCCAATTTCCTCCAGAACCTTTAGTGCCAGGTCCTGCAGCCCTGTACATGTGGCTTTTTAAAAAAATCACATCAGTGGATCCATGCCAGGCGATGGGAACACCTTTTTATACTGTGAAGTCTTTAATTCTTGCAGATGTCTTTAAGGCCCTCCAAACAAGATGATTAGGAGTGTAGTAGCACCTAGAGACGATTGAGTATCAATAAAGTTTAGTGATTTGTAAACTGGCAAAATTACAACAAAGTAGATGAACGATTGAGGATCCTGCTGGCTGACTTGTGAGGGGATGGTAACGCATTGGGTGGAACTTCATCCATTACGGACCAACCATTAGCTACAACGCTTTAAATGTGGAACAGTGCTCCTCACCTGATCATCAAACCGGGAGTTGCGTTTGAAATTTATTTCTGTATTTTTTCACTGCACTTAAGTTCCACAGATCCATGTAAATGTCAACCATCTTTGACTCTGTACTCGTGCAGTGCTTCTTCATCCTCTTCTGAAGCTCGCGGCCGCTGCTTGGAGGTCACGCTTTTTTAAATGTGCCGTTTCTCTGTTGGCAGACTGGTTCGCTCCTCAGAGGAGGGCGGTGCCGTTCTTCGCCTGGTCCCTGCTGGAATCTGTTGGGCTGACTGACATAGACCTGCAGCCAGACACCAAAGGTAACCACGGATAGCTGCACTTCCAAAGTGAGTGGAGCTCTTCACTGATGGCTGAGCTGAGATCTTTGCGTCCTCCCAGCAGAATGCAGTCGCTCCTTCAGCGTGTACGCCAGCGACGGTCAGTCCAGGCGGGAGATGCCGGCGCTGGGGGAGATGCTCCACTGCCTGACGGGACGCTGCCCACACGAGTACGAGATGTACGGCTGCTACTGTGGACAGGAGGGCGGCGGTCAGCCTCTGGATCAGCTGGACAGGTGAGCTGTGTTGAGGAATAAGAATTGGGACTGTCCATGAAGACGCCGACAGCTGCGTCAGGGTTACCTGATTCTCCTTAACAGTGCGATAGTTATCAGCGCACAAACACATCTGCTGCTTTTCACATCCTTCATACTTTCATGGTGTTATGGTCTAAAGTTTAAGTGTGTGAGTGCTGCAGAGACCCTGATGACTGACTCCTGCTGGTCTCCATCAGGTGCTGCTTCTTCCATCATTGCTGCCTGAAGCAGATCAGCTCGATGGGCTGCAGGCCGGAGAGGAAGCTCAACGCTCAGATCTCCTGTGAGAACGCGAAACCACGATGTGAGTACGACAAATCCCTCGAAACCAAAGTCTGCTGCACTGCTGACATCAGATCAGTTTCACACCTGATTCTCATATTAATGTAAATATTTAACCTGCAGCTGCCACAGAGGAAGAAAAAACACGGTTCACCTAAATCTCGTGAGAAACGATTTCCACTGTAGGGAGGTTCTCTGGTCTTCCTGCAGATTCATGTTTTCTGAAAAGCTCGTGTTTTTTGTTTATGAAACGTTATACTGAGCTTCTGTTGGTGTATCCAACATTTAGCTATAATTAATTTCTTTGCTATCAGATAAGACGGGTATTACCAAATCCCTGGAGAGCCATGAGTTATTTTCCCCTCCAGTATAAATTAGAGCTGATGGGACCTGATGATGTGTGTAGTCAGCTCGGCTTCCTGTCTGGCATCTTGAGCGTTGTTACCAGACGTGAAGGGAGGAGCGAGGTGGTAGCTCTCCTTGCTTCCAGGGTAATGGTCAGCTGTCATAAGGTTGCTGTGCTTTCAGGTACAGCAGCCTTATGACAGCCTGGATTTGCAGTATGATGTTGTTGTTATTTAAAAAAAGCGCATCATCATATTCGACTTCCTAGACCTCTAAAGCGCTTGTTGGCCTCTCCATCTGATCCCTCCTCACTCTGCTCAGGTCAGGGGGTCACTGTGTGCGACAAACTACAGTGTGTATGCGACAAAACCACAGCAGAGTGCATGGCGGCTGCACACTTTAACCACAGCCTGCCGGCGCCGCAGTGCCACGGGTCGACGCCCCCCTGCCGCCGAGCCAGCAGACCCCCCAAACCTCTGAGGGTCTCCCCCCAGTCCAGCGAGGAGTCGGACATGGAGGTCGGGGACGCCAGCAGTGAGGAGGACACGGCTGCGAACACACCTCCACCTCTGCAACCTCCTCACAGGTGAGCTTTTGATTTACAGCAGGAAAAGCAGGTAAACGTGTGCGAAGGTGATGATTCAAACAACTACGAAGATGACAAATGAACAACATTTGGAATAAAGATTTATTGAATATTTCCATGTAATCGAATGGAGCTTCAACAAACACCGACACAAAGTTCGTCCCGTCAGTGCCGTGCTGATTATCAGATCCTTTGATCTTTCAGCTGCTACTTTGTTTCCACTTTTACATCATTTAAAAACAGATTTGCAGACGCTAACGTCAGAAAGCCACAAAATGAAGATCTCACTGTTTTTCTTAATAAAGAAAATCATATAGATAATTTTAATTTTTTTTTTTCATGCAGTAAGGTCCTAATTTTATATTCTAATATCACAACACAAACAACATGAAATTAAAAACAAATCTCTCTCCGCAGCCATGACAGCTCCCACCTGAAGGACGCCGACAAGTCGACTCCTTCTGCTGGATCACCCGGAGGCCTGACACATCCTCCTCCTCTCTCTCCCCCTCCTTCTCCTGCTGCCTCCAGTGAGGAGAGCGGGGAGCGACCGACACTCAGCGGGGTTCAAACCCAGAACCCGAGGCCGAGTGCAGGGCAGGGCCAGGGGCAGCAACCGGGAGACAGAGAGGAGGAGGAGGAGGAACAAGAGGGTGGAGAGGAGGAGGAGAAAGATGGAAAAGAAGAAGAGGAAGAGGAGGAAACGGAGAAAGAGGAGGAGGAGGAAAAATAGAAGCTAAAGAGTTCCTTCTCTGTGACAGTCGTGATGTGAAGTCATTTTGGGGCCTTGCTGTGTCACAAGCTGGACTCAACGTTTTCTGACATCTTTGATTCAAAAAAGAAGAAAATCAGTTTATTTACTTTGATTTTTTTTAAACACATGAAATGAATCTGTTGAATAAATGACGGCAAACACGCCTCTCTGGGATCTTCCTCTGATTGGTTCAGAGAGCCGACAGTAATAAAGACACGACGACTCAACAGCTTTGATAGAAACACTTTAATCTCAATGCACATTTTTCTATTTCAATAGAGGCTTTGTAATGAAGCGCTGAGGCTCTGCTGCTGCCGAGCTTCACAGAAACAATGTGCACTGAACGCTTTGTGATTTTGTTCAGTCGATGAATCAAAATGGAAAATAAAACATGAAACTACTTCCAGCTTCTTACGTTTCCTGCTTTTCTCTGTTCCACGTGATTGGGAACTGAGATTCGGATGTTTCAGGAAGTCCCTTTGAATTTCTAAGACCAAATTAATCAAACGTGACAAGATAATCTAAACTCACATACTTCCTGACTCACTGGAGCTTTGTGCAAACAGCAAATCCAGGTTTGGGAAAAGTGCAGTTCCTCTTATGTCCACTTGAGGCTCCAGAAGCAGCTGAGGTCACGTAGCTGTAGTTTTGTCATTGAGATGAAAAGTTGAAAGAAATGCACCAAAAGAACAATGAAGGTGAACGCGTGAAGCAGCAGCGGGAGCCTCAGCACCATCTAGTGGTTAAAACCATCAGTGTGATTGAAACAAAGCCGAGCTATAGCAAGTTTGTCACTGTGAACACGGACGCGACGCCTTTAATCTCTAAAACTGGCACAAAAATACATCAGAAACATAAAAAAGAACATCGGAAGCTTTTTTTTTTTGTTCTTGACATTTTACAGCTGGAAAAAAATCCATCTTGAAAGGTGAAGAGTTCACGTGAATATTCTGCTCTCTTCTTTTGTCTTAGTTTTAGGACTCAGATCACCAATCAGGAGGGAAACTTTTCACAGCTCCACAGAGATCATTTCATCAAAAATACTTCTAAGATCTGTTTGTACCAAACACACATCGGTGCCGATTTATTTCTGCTATAGTACCAGGTACACAGTGATCAAAGTGCAAACACAACATCATATTTTACCGTAACGGTTATTAACTGTTCAGCATTTTTACTTTAAAGTTCATTAATACATCAGCTGGTACTATTTGAATGATTGCTTGAGCTGAATCGGTTGAACATTTATCAAAAGTAGCAGAGCGGCTCGTTCGCAGACCGACTGCTCCGACATCATTTACAGACTTCACATCAGCCGGTCTTAAACGTTTCGGCTCAGAAACACAGACTCGGATCCAGATTCACAAAACCCGTCTGAAGGTGAGCTCCTCCCACAAACACGATCGTTTAGTTATGTCCTGTAACGTCTTCATGGAGGTTTAGACGGCTTTACTGATACCGCTACCGATGAACGTGTATACGAAAAAACAAACTTCCAATCAGATCCGTGAGCGTTTAATTCCAGTGAACATCGGATTTGACTGAGATACGAGTTTTAAACTAATCTGTGGAAATGCTGGTGCCGTTGAATCAAAATTAAAAGTCGGAATTAATGTCAAGCGCTTGGCTACGATCCCTTGTAGCCGTTATTTCCTTTCAATAAGTTTAGCATTAATTCAGACACGACGCCGAGCTCCTGAACTGGTCCACTGAACCAGCCTACAGGCTGAAGCAGCATCTGCAAGCCGCTTTGCAACCCCCACCCATCTTTTCGTGCTTCTTCTGACTAAATCTGGGAAAAGCAGAGGACTTTTTTCCCAGTATAATTCTTGTAGGACATTCATCCGACCTCTGGCAAATTGAAGGTGGAATTGGGACAACCGGGCATCTTGATTAACAGAAAAACCAACGTTTGAGGCTTATGCAGATTACAGGAGTTTTCCAGGAGAAGAACACCAAGAGATGGTCTTCAAACGTAGGAGGAACTTGTAAGCATAGTCAGGAACGAGGTCACATATGGGAATACAGTTTTCCGACTATTGTGGACCCAATTTTAAATGATTTTAGTGAATCTGGAGCCGATTCTTCAACCGGGACCATCTGAGTGTTTCAGGTCTGAAGGTTGAGCCTGAGCCGCCACTTAGAGAAAAATAAATCTGGATCTTAACATTAGCAGATTGCACTGATTTACTCCTTTATCCAAAAATAACCAACATCTGGCTCTACATATAATATTCATTCATTTTTCATTATTTTTGAAATGGTATAATAGAATCTACAGTTGAAAAAATAAAAACGAGACCATCTCCCCCACACTGCAACATCCCGCTGAAACCTGAACCATCGAGGTAAACAACAAAAAACTACAGGAGTATAAAGAATTCAGCATTTTGTCCTCGTCTTAGAAGAAATCTCCCAACCTCTAAAATCTCTGCTAGGCAACAATGTAATGATACGTGATGCATAAAATGTACAAAAATATATGATATATATGTATATATATGCTGCTGCGACGACACATTCATGAGAGGAAGAGATCATGTATTCCAGCCACATCTAAACCCGACTTTTCTCTAAAGCCCAACTTCAGTATCTGGCCGTTAAAGAGCTCGTTTAGATTTTGTTTCAGCATTTGATCCCAGTCCCGTCCCTCGGAGGGTCAACGACGATGACTGAAGTTAAAGAGCCATGCAGTTAGTTCATATAATGCATGTTTTTTAAAAGCTATGATTCTACGATGTTAAAGCACGAGAGTTTAAAGCTAAGACATTATGTTGCGTAGATTTGCACAGAAAAAAAACCAAGAAAAACAGCAGGAGACTTTTCTCTTGTTCAGGCTGCTCTGCTCATCGTTCCCAGTAAAAAGTCCTCTGTAACCTACGTTTCACACAGTACAATGATTAGACATGTAATACTTATAGAACAGAAGATTTCACCTCCAAACAGCCACTGGATTATATCCGGTTAGGGTTTGGTTAAAGACCTTAAGACCTTTCAATTTCTCAAAAATGTGCCTTTTTGGCATTTGGCTACAACAAAACCCTGACCGGGTCGCTGGTGCCCGATGGATGTTAAGAGGTCAAACCCACCCTGTTGCTGGTTATCGATACATAAGTGGCAATCGGAGAAGATGAACGGTCAGCAACCGTGAAGGTAAAGGAAAGTAAAGTGGGACTGCTTTGATGTGCAAGGTAAGGGTCACGTTTATCACCTTGATGCTGGTCGTGAACTTTTAAAAGCCTGTAATAAGTTTGTACCCAGACACACAATCCAACCATCAGTGCATCGCTTTGTTGCCCATGGTGACAGCTGGTTACTTGTGGCTATCAGGTTCCCTAGGCAACCACCTAGGTAACATTGTTTGACATCATGTGCCAATCAGCTTCTTTTCTCCACCTCCACCAGCAGTCGAAATTCTATAATAAGTTGCTCTAACTTTTAAAGTTAGTCTGTTTGGCACACCCGAATGTTAAAGTGGACACTACCCCAGACCTGGGTCGCTGACCATGTTTAAAAAAACAAGAAAGTACCCGAGCACACCTGAGAAGCTTTAAAATTCCATCTGCAGAAGAAGAACTGATGGGAAATCAATTGAAATCTTAAATTCTTGTTTTTGTTGTAGCTTTGCTGGCTCCACAGAGGAAGTGGAGTATAGAGTAATTCACCATAACGACGGGATCACAACGCAACGTTCTGCAATATTCAATACAAAAAAGTTACAATATAAGCAAAGAAGAAAAAGAATACCTAAAAATTTGGCATCAGTATTTATGTCGACTTTCCGTGAGCAGCCAACGTTTCAACTCTGAATTTCTTCTGCTTCATGTCCTGCAGCTTTCGTGACCCTGGCCTTGCACATTAAAGCATCCACGTCCAAACAGCTGCACGGGCTCAACTGTACAGATGTGACGCTGCGATGTGATCGGGACAGTCGCACCAAACCTGCACTTGTCACGTATCCAGATCAAACATTCACAAACTGCTTGGCCTCGACCGACCCGATGCTGAAAAACACACATTTACTAACAAAGTTTCTCAGATTTGTGAGGCTCGTGTTGGTGATGCCAAACACAGACTTCCAGCTTAGCCAGCATCTCTCATTCAGAAACACAACCAGCGCTCGAGAAACTCATTTCTCCTTCGCCGACGAGCCGAACACACCAATCAGCTCTGAGTGAAAGGAAGCGCCGACCTTCAGCCTCCAACAGCTGCTCGCACCAAACAGAGGCAGCAGGTATCTTCCTCCAACTGGAGGGATTTTCTTCCCACGCTGAGCTCAGATCAGAGGAAAACACTGATAACCATCTGCTATTACAGATCACAGCTGCAGCTGCACCACATACGAATCCTCTCGTTCCCAGAGCGCCTCCTGTAACCTGTTTTGGAAATAAACCACGGCCCTGTGATAACTGTTGAAAATGCAAGGATGATTAAATCCTCCAAAATGTCAGTGCTTTGTATCGCCGGGGCTGAGGATGGATATTAATATTAATGCGTCCAGCGGGGAGGTTAACTTTGATGCTGCCGGTCGCTTCGTTTTGGAATGAAAAGCTCCACCATATGGCTCCTCACGGGATACGAACAACAGCCTTTTTAGATTGAGACGTTTTAAAATCAAACTTCTGTGTTTGGCAATGAAACAGCTTTGTTTTTTGTTTTTTTTAAGGCTGCCAACAAAGCTGTGAGGCGGCTGATTCGTTCATGGAAAGCAGGCGTGCGCAGGGACTACAGCGCAAAGTCAAGGAGCTGGATCAGATTCATCTGCAGCCAACACGCTGCCTGCAGCTCCCCCTCATATCAGGAAATATTACAAACAAAGAGCGCGTAGCTTTAATTTTACTTACACACAGGCCTGTAACTGTGATCATAACTGCACTGTTTCATACTTGAGGAATAAACTTCAACTCTTTAAAAGATGCTACATTTGTATTTTTTTGTGATATTTTCACTGCAATCTCTGAGAATATTAACCCCAAATTTTTAATAGAGGAAGTTTAGAGTCCTTTCTAAAATCATCAGCCCCGCCACAAGAACTCTACACAAACTTTACAACAACTTCTCTAAGGACCATCGTCAAAGCCACAGACTGTATATTAAAGATGGATGTAGCTTCCGTATCTGAAAGGTTTGAACTCTTTGACAATAAGACCCAACGGCCTTCTTGCGTTTAGACGTCAGTAAACACTGAGCTCAGATTGTAGTTTCATTTTATAAATCACGTCCTCATTACTGTAACATTAAGCTGCCAATATGGAAGCACCAAAGACTGCAGTTCCTTTCACGGCCACCTGAGGGCGACTCCAGCAGTGAGACAGTCCTCAAACTCTCGTGTTGAAGCTTTCAGCAGAAATAAACATGACTACATCCTAAAAAAATGTTTTTTTGATAATTCATCTGGATACAGGAGACATGGTTGCTCTGATCATGTGACTACATTATGACATCATCGAAAACCTCAACACTGAGGCTCCAAATGTGGAGCTCAAAACCAGACACTGATGTCTCGGTGGCTCTATCCATCTTTTTTATACAGTCTCTATTGATTTTGTCCACCTGTGGCTACTGTACTAGTAGTACTAGTAGTACTAGTGGAGTATACAGTCTTAGTTCCACCATTTGGTAATCCAATGTCAAAGCTCCCCACTAAATTGACACCACACTGACTATGTCCATCTTTTATAGAGTCTCAGGTGGGAGCTGATGGACATGAACACTCCTCTTGACCTTCCTCTTACAGACTCACGCCTCTCAGAAACAATCACGTCATCACCAAACACGAGCGAGCCCATTTCTACTCGTCCAAACGTCGACTCTTCAGCTTTTGAGTGTCGCTGCCAAGCAGTTCGAGTATTGCTGTCATTGAATTTACTTATAAGAACTCAGCTGGTTGTTGGAGTCATTTGTGACACACTTTTATCTTAAACAGCAAAGACTGAAGATTAGAGCGAAGAGCTGAGGAGCAGCGAGCCTGAAACTAAACTGCTTTCTACCACCACCTATGTAATTTCAGTTTTCATAGCTGACGGCTAATATAGATATATATATATATATATGTATATTGCACATTCCTACTAATCAGTGACGGCACCGACGGCTACTGACAGGAGACAGATAGTTGTTAGGAGGCAGGAGCTGCGTTTGTGAGCCTCACGCTGCTTTTTTAAGAGCGTATGTACAAGGAGTGAAGCTTTGGCTGGACTGGAACAGAGAAGCAACGTCTGAGAAATACACTAAAACCTCAGAGTGGAAGCAGTTTATGGGTTTTGTTGTTGTTTTTTGTTCTTGGTGACTCAAAAGTTCAGTTTGGCTTCAGGGACGCGAGTCAGGAAACAAAGTGTAACCAATCAGAGCAGCGTGGATTAACGCAGGTTTGAGTGAAGACGGCAAACAGGATTTAAACTTCGTCCCTGACGGCATCCCGGCCACCTGAACAGAGGAGACTGGAGTGCAGATGTGAGTGTGTTGTTCTTTCTGTGCATTTTCAATGTTGCGTGTGAGCTGGTTTGTGGATGTGTGCGTTCAGTAGACACACAGGTCTGGAAACTTCATCTCGTAGACGGGGACGGACTGATGCTGGGTGTGTCCCGCTGAGATGGAAACCACTCCGGACGGGCTGGGAGGAGGCCTGGTGACGGGGCGTGAAACAAGATATTAAATTAGAAGGAAAAACTGGTTTTGGTTTGGCAGACGTGCACAAATGTAACCTTTAGGAAGCAAAAACCACCTGATTAACCTGATTATTAGGCTGTTGTCCCTTTCAAAGTGTCTCCGTGTGCACCTGTGCACTGCCTCCAGCGCTCCGACAGTCCTGCCCACACGTACGTGCACGTCTCAGCTAACGCACACAGCCGGGTCTAATCACGCTCACAGTGCTGTGACTCAGGAGAACTACACAGCAGGTAATGACTGAAGGAGCATTTCATTTCCTCTAAAAAATCCTTTCAAAAGGCGGCCAGGGAACGACCCGCAACTCAAAGAAAACTCAAACTGAACGCGGTGTTAGCGATGTAAGCATGACTATGAGGAAAAGTGCACGTTATTTGCAGGCGTCGTACTCGTTCACGTGCTGCAAACAGACTGTTATTGTGTTCACGTGATGATGCAATCAAAAAAAGAAGTGAGAACATGTCAGACGAACACAGCTAAGCCTAAAAACACTGGGTCGTGTTTTATCATGAGCCACATTCGCTCCAAATATCTCGACACACCTGAAGCCTGGTGCAGATCGGGTGAACCTGCGGCTGGGCTCAGGCAGCCACATCTGAGCCAAAATAACCAAACATCTGTTTGTTGAGGAGAAGACTGTGGTGACGGCGGGTGATTGAGGCTTCAGGGCGTCACAGCCACGGTGGTGAAATCACAGACGCAGCTTTAGCAGTGAGGACAGAACGTGACGGGACGCTGGCAGCAGAGCCGAGGGGACGAGCTCGACGGGAGATCAGCCAGAGATCAGTCGGGTGTTCTGGGTTTCTTTGACTTTTAGTGTCACGCCTAAGCTTTTCTAATGTGGTGTAAATGTCACCACACCAAGACCTTTTATCTAAATTCATATATTTAAATGAGAAAACTTGTTGCATAACGGACTCACCTGATTGTGAGTTCAAAGATTTGTGCGAGCCGGTCGTGCAGCATGTTTGCCTGGAAGAAGTGAGCAGGAGTTTATTTGGGTGTTTTTTCTGATGCGCTGACAGTTTATTATTTTCTGATTTCTGGCTCTTTTTTGTTTTGTTTTTTAATAACCTTGGATTCGCAGTGGGCGGCGATCTCCTCGAATGGCGCTTTCTGGAACTTCTCCATCACCTGGCGCCTCTTCGCCCTCTCCTGCTCCTCCAAACCGGTGGTGTCTGAAAACAAACCGCAAACACAGAGCTGCTTTAATAACAGAGACTTAACTATGCGGTGGTTTGTGAGCGCTCTTTCTTCTCTGTGAGACGAGCTTCTCGTCCTTTTACGTTGCTGTTTAAAAAACATTTTTTAATGGTGAAAATTTCACTGAAACGTCATAAAATCAGAGCTTTTGAAAACTTATTTTGAGGCTAAATCTGCAAACTTTAAGTGGTTTCATCAGATTTGCTGCTTTTTTCTGCTGGTCACTGAAATTAAAAGTTCATTTAGATCATTTTATCAATAACTGAACACATTAGAGCCCAGAGGTGTTGATGAAGATGGCTGCCTGGTGGACAAAGTAACCCAGAGTCAACATGAGGAACAGCAGGAAGTCACCGCGTTCTTACCGATGGCCTTCTTCAGGGTCTCAAACGTGATCTCCTCAGCCAGCTGCGACTGTGGACACAAAAACACAAACGTGACTCACGTTTCCCTCCAGGACCACACGCTGCTTTAAAGAAGATTACTCAGACCTTTTCTGGAAGGCTGTTGGAAATGATGTCCACTTGGAGGGAGACGGTGTCCACGAAACTCTGCCTCCTGGACAGACGTTCTTCACCTTCAGGATGACAGATTCACACCACATAATGCTTTAAAAAGCCACAAACATTTCTAACTTTAGTGTCACGTAAAAGTAAAAGTTGTTTCTTTCCAGCAGAACGATTTCAGAATAATCAAACTGTGCTTACTGAAGCTGTCATATTACTGAAACCCAGGTAGCTCCTGTAATCTGCGCGTCCTTGACAACAGCGGTGACATCTCTGCTCCCGCACACCAAACTCCATCTTTTTTCTCCACTTCAATACAACGAGGAACAAATCCGCCCGATCCCGCGGGGATAAACTCGTCCCCGGGGGACGAACGCACCTCGAGCACTTGTGTATTCATCGCCAGCAGAGGGGAAAATAAGGACCACAGAAGGGCAGCTACTGTCTGAGCTGTGAGGTCATCTGATGAGGTCAGAAAGGTAGCGGAAAAGCGACAGAAAGCAGCTCTTTACAATCGCACGACGACCTCTGCTGTGAACTTTGCAGAGGCCTGACTCAGCAGCCGTCCTGCGGGCGTTAATGAGGAAAACGATCTGATCGCGGCTGATCCGCTGGAGCTTTAAGATTTTGTTCACACGGTGATGAAACACACAGAACTGAGCCGACGTGACAGGAAGCCACGATCTCCAAAAACTTTGACCACCTGAGCCTGAATGCAGCCCGGTCCTGCCGGACTTCAAGAGATCAGATTCCCTCTTAAAGGCCTCATGCACTGATTTAAGGTCCCACTCACCACATTTACAGTCTGAATGAATTTAATCTTACTGAAGCGCAGCCGGAATTAAAGAGATGCTGTGATTCATGATCGAGGATCAACCTGCAAACTTGTGCAGCATCCGTCCCTCATTCTCTTCCATCCATCTGGTCCAGATCCTCCCCCAAGGTGTTCCCAAGAGGCACAGTCTCTCAGGAGTCCTGTCCTGGGTCTGGCCTCGGGGCCTCCTCTCAGTTAGACATGCCTGAAACACCTCACCTGGGAGGCGTCCCAGTCACATGCTTGAACCGCCTCCCTTCAATGTGGAGGCCAAGACCCCTCTGAATGATCGACCTCCATCTCTAAGACAAAGCCCATCCACCCACAGCTTCACCCTCAGCTGCAAACTGCTCCACCTGGCGATCCTGAGCTGGAAACCTTGCACGGCTTGGACGAACAAAGAAGACCCGTCCATAAAACCAGGAGCAGAACCGTGTGAAAGGCTGCCTGGTGGAGTCCAACAGGTCTGCACTGGTTTGTCGTTATTAGGAGTTTGAACCCACCCACTCTCCTCTCTGAGCTCTAACTGCTTCATGATGATTAACTTCTTCATGTCATTAATAACACCCTACATGAAAAGTTTTCTGTTAACACTGCAAACAGAAGCTCCACACATGTAAACAATCTAAGTGCACTACGGGTAAACTGCTCTACACAGACGTGGCAGCACGTGTACTCACCGCAACAGGTCCACGAGCAATGCAGGCAAAACATTTCACAGAGTTACCAAATCACATGGTGAGAAAATCTACAGCTACACAACATCGAGCTCTGAAACAACGAAGCACCTCAACGACGCATCTACAGCTGCTCAGCAGTTTAAAGGTCAGGGCGAGTTTCTCTGCAGGCGTCAAAATGCTGTCATGAATACCAAGTTTGGTCTCTGCTCAGTGTGAAAAACACTTAAACTGTTCACACCACGGGTCTCAAACCCGCGGCCCGGGGGCCACACGGGCACACGTGTTTGTCTGCAGCTTGTGTTTGTTTGGTAGTTCAATGAAAGGCTCCAGTTAAGAGTGAGACATTTTAAAAAACAAACAACACTACATTTTTGGAAATATTTGTGGGTGTTTTCTTGTTTGCTTGTTGTTTTTTGCACTGCATGAACAGTAAAGTGGTCACATGAGATGACGGTGCCAGCGGTGGCCCACAGCTCATTTGAGTTTGAGACCCTGATATTTGTTCTTCTACACGTTCAGCTGAGACGACAGCAGCAGCAGAGCGAGCAGAGCGAGCAGAGCGAGAGCTCCTGCAGACTCTGATGCTTCACCGTCACAGCTCAAAACCCCGGGTCCTTTCATACTCGCAGTGTTTAAAAATGTAAGGGTGTGCTATTATTATTATTATTATTATTATTATTATTATTATTATTATTAACTCAAAAAAAAAAAAGATCCTGCGGAAAAACTGTGAACTTCAGGGAAAATTTTAATGATAAAAAAAGAAGAAGAAATATTCTGAGATTTTACAAATTAGGGAAAAAACTTAAAAAAAATCTTTGAAATTAAAAATAAAGCTGACAAAAAATCTTCTAAAATAATTAAACAAATTAAAATAAATAAATAAAACAGTCTGAGACTAAAGAAAACTAAAGATCATGAAGAAAATCTCTGAAATTCTTTTCAAATTTAAATTTAACCCCCAACTTATAAAGATATTTCTTTTTCTTGTATGTTTTTTAAACACAAGTTCGAGGCTTCACTTTGTATGTCGGGTAAACTCGTCAGCGCGCAGACGCCGCTCGGCGCTATGACATCACGTCAGCACCAGGTGCTGCTCCGCGGCTCCTCGCGCCATGAAAGGACAGTCTGTGCGAGCGGATCCCTCCCTCTCCTCCTGGGGGGCCTTTCAGACGCTGCTTTTATACCGATGCTGTTATCACTTGTGCTTCTGGGGTTGATAAGTAAATTGCGCCTTAATGAAATTGTCACCGTGCGGCTCTAAAGCCACCTCACCCCGTCTGACCTCTTGCCCAGAGCTGCGTTAGCAAGCTTACTGTTGCCAACGCAGCATTTTGCTGCTTTACTTCGGCCTGTTTTCGAGCCGCTTTAGCGACACAGTAGAAATGTGTCCACACTGCTCCTCTCCACAGCAGCAGCCTCGCTCTCCTTCTCTGCCGAGTCCACCGGGTGAGTCAGCAGTGCAGAAGAAGCTAACAGGAGGAGGCTGCATCAGACCTGCGAGAGTTTTCACTGGATCTGACTGTTGTACTAACAAAGTGATCCAATCCTGAGATTTTGAGAAGTGTGCATGAAAGGCGTGGATCTCGGGGTCCACAGCGAGTGTGGAGACCTGCTTACACTGACAGCTCAACTCGGAGACTTCAAGGTCAGAAAGAAGCCGTCAAACACTGAAAGCGGTGTGCAATCAAAAACTGGGGTTTGCATTGATTACGCTGAACTCTTTTGATTGCTGATTGCAAGTAATTTTGGTGTTTGGAGACAGCAGCAGTTCTTGTGAAAGAGCCTTTTCAGTTATAGACTGATGGCAGACTTTGTCTTACTGTAGTTTTATCGTCGTCTTCATGCACCACCGAGTGCTCGCAGACCTGGTCCCCATGGTCGGAGTCGCCATTTCAAAGGCAACGAGACCAATAAGATCAAAGAAGACAGATGAGTGGGAAACGTGGGACGACCATAGAAGACGAACTTCTGAGAATCGGACCGATTCAAAGGAAGAACTTCATTGTTGCGCCTCCTCGTCTGAAGCGTGACGAGTTTCCATTCACCCAACTTTGCAAAGTGAAGCCTTTGGTTTCGCACAAATAATGTGTCAGCTGATCTAAACCCAGCTACACCAGGTGACAACACATCTCTACACGCCTGCACAGGGTTGCCTTGGTTACCTCTGGACGTCTGCTTGCACCTGTGGAGGATTTTTCCTACTGTGTAAAGAACTGAAGGGACATGAAAGCGTGACAGAGGGAAGAAAACAAAAGCTTGTTAGACAATTATCAGTTTTCTCCTCCCGCTCGTTCTATCTACACGAGGTGAAAGGAAGAGCACGTGAAGTACGAACTATTCCCGAGTCTTTTTTGGACGTGGGCAGACTTCAAGGTTGAAGTCAAGCAACATTTTGAAGAAGTGATTTTAAAGAAAGTTGTGCGCGTGAAAGCCTGCAGAGGTTCACGTTGTTCTGAGCTGAAACAAACCTTTAAATTACAGAGACGGCGACAGCCTTCGGACTAATAAAGCTGATCGCACACAGAGTTGGTGAAACTTTATTTTCTCTTCACTGAACAACTCCTTAAGCTCTTAATCCGACAAAGCTTCAAACAGTTCTGAGGACACGGTGAGTATGAAAAGCAGGGAAATAAAACATACAGCACACAGCGCAGCAGCAGACAGCGGGCGCCTTAAATCCTTTAATCTGACTTTTTACAACCTTTTCAACTCTTGGCTTTCCTTCTAACTTGTTACTTGTATCACTTTTATCATATTTCCTCTTTAAGAGATAACAGCATAATGTGACCATCGTCTAATTCGGTGGATTTTTACAGCTACACTTTTCCATCAAAAGGAAATATTTTAGATGCTCCGAGAATCAGTTCAGGCACATTTTCTCAGAAAGCGTCTCTGGTATCTGAGAAACCATGAAATGGGACAAAAGGCTGCTCAACAGGTATGAGATTAAAAAGGTGTGAATCAACCAATGAGGGAAGAAGAAAAAAAGAAGAGTTATCAGAGCAGCAGTTTTCTTAGGTAAGAAGAAATAGAAACATGAAGTTCCCCGTCCTAACGGAGGCTGGACTGTCGTACCTGTGACCTGAGGAACGTAGGGGATGGAGAGGCGCTCGGCGTTGTACCCCGGCCCGGCCAAACACTCGGCCATGTCGGCCGTCTGGAAGTACAGCTGGCTGTCCTCTTTGTCCAAAGATTCAGGAAGCCTGGAAGAAAAGACGCAAGACACAAAAATAAACTTGCTGAGGAAAAACCTCAGAAGAAAGCGTGTTTTTAGTCAACGCACAGCACGGCTTTACTTCTCAGAGCGACGCTGCAAAAAGGTCACATTTGTTCTCATCTGTAATTCAACTCTGTACAAGTTCATATCGGGGTCCCTGCACACGCATCTCACAGCTGGCTGCACAGAGACAAACTCGGTTTGTCCCAGTCGGAGCACAAATCGCTTAAATGAAAAGCAGCTGGTAGCGTCGAGGTGACTGCTGTTGTGATTTGGTGCTGTATAAATAAAACTGAACTGAAGCGAGTAGCTGTTTGTCAGTCTTACATCTGTCGATGCAAAGACATGCTGCTGTTGTTCTAATAATGTATTTTTATGAGTTATTGATCCCAGAAGTTGAATATGTGAATTTATCTGCAACCTTGAAAAGTGAAGCAGCACGGTTCCTTCACTCCTGAGTTTGTTTCTCGTAAACTTTCAAACTTTTTAAGCTTCAGCTGCCACACTCATTACTGCTCTGTTTATTAGAAAATAATGAGGCTTCACAGCCTTTTTCTAACCCGAGCCACTGGATTATTTCTCATGAAACAAATTCAGGCTGTAATCTGCACTTACGGACACTTGTCTCTGAAGATGTGCTCTGGGAGGAGGTAAGGAGCATCCATGTTCCTCAACTCAATAACCTGGGCAGAGAACAGCTGATTATATGATGTTACACTATTTACAAATAAGAAAGATGTAAACAAGAAGAAACAGCTAACAGGCAGAAAACGGCGGTGCATCATCAGCATACTGAATAAATCATATTTTTGTATTTTCTGCAACAAATGGCAGTAAAAACAAAAAGTGGGAATGAGAGCCAGCTGCTCTGATCCTCAGTAATGTCAGGGAGGAGTCACCTTGCTGACGTGCTGGCAGAAGGGCGGGTTGGCAATCATCTGACTCAGGAAGTTGAGGTACGCGGCCACCAACGCCATGATGCCGCAGCGGATAAACATGGGCAGGTTCTCTTCGTTGTTAAGAGCCATTTCCTGCACAAACCAGTTGCAAAAACTGTGTTAGCGAGGACAAACCAGCAGCTCGGCTTCTGTTTCTGGTCGTGGAAGCATCAGAACTCCCCGCATACACTCGGTACACCCTCACAGGAGTTGAGGTTTACTTCCCCTTTAATCTGTGTGCAGGGTTATAAGCATGCAGCAGCATTTGTCTAAGGTCACACGAACACGTATCTTCTATTTTCACACACCGTCAGTAAAAAGGTTGTCGTCAAGGTAACGACCCTGAGGTGACACAGCAAACAAGGCAGACTAAATACACTGTGCCACATGTCTGTGACGCACTGAGTGCGACTTTGTTTTAGCTTCAACCAAATCTACCAAAGAATATTACAGTAATAATGCCAATAAAAAGCAAAATACTATCTAAGTGGAGAAGCTGGAAACAAATATCTGGCTTCACTCGAGCTAAGCCATCGAGCTAAGAGGACCAGCGCAGATGTGTGGTTGCTTTGGTTCAGTATACACATAAACTATTTTACATCAGATTCTCTGAAAATTGACACAAGACCGGGTTAAGTGCTCGATCTTGAAACTCAAGATGTGACGATCAGATTTGACTGAAGCCGCAGTCGTTGGCTTGAAACCATAAACTCAAAGTGTTTACAGAGGTCAGGCTGGAGGAACGTTTTACCATCGATGTCTAGAAGACTGAAGTCTTTTTCCAACCGCCAGTATCGCCCCCCAGTGGCCTTTAAATTAAACGCAAACACTTTAGCACTAAAATTGTCTGGCGAGTGATTGCAGGAGCTGGTCATGAGCGTAGAATGGTTACAGACTGGTATAGGATGCTGCACTGGAAACCTTGGGACTGGTTTGGTTACTAGCAGATTGCAGTGGTGGCCAGTAAATTGCATGAAAAATGCCGACTTGTCTGTAAACACTCGCCAACTTTTCTCAAGGCGACTGTGAAACAGACACGTGACAGAAACCAGACTGAAGGGAAACGTGACAGAAATGCGTCCCCATGAATTTGTGCTATGAAGCACTTCCTGTCTGAAACTGCATGAGAAAGAAACTAAACAGTCTTTTTTTAATACTTCTATGTCTCAAACGTTCCCTGAATTAAACGAAGGTAAACACAGCACTCAGAGTGTGTGTGCGTGCACAAACATCATGTCTACAGTGCTGTGACATTTGGAAACGATAAGATCTCAGCGTGATGCACAAACAAGCTGAAGCTGCGTGTGTGTGTGCATGTGCGTGTCTTTTATGTGTGTTGGTGCGAGCGTGCACATTTCCTTCGCACCTCTCTTGCACTTCCAGGAGGTTTTATTGGAGCTGCGTGGGTTCTCACGGTCTAATGACATAAAGGCAAATGACAGCACAGCTACTCATCAGCCACTTAAATATGACACCTGACACCAAAAATATAGCATAATCACATCGAGGGTGCTTTAGACTGAAGCACCATAATGTGGAGCGTGAAGAGCTGGTTAAACACGAGGTTAAACACAAACCCTCTAAACAGGGATGTAACTGAGGATGTTTACTCCACACCTCGGCACTGACAGCACCACAGCTTCAACAGACGACTTGATCTCCTCGCCGATAAAACTTTTCCACTATCACCTGATACCGGTGACCTGGAAACACTGCACACTCATGACTCGTCTAATTTTATTGTATTCAAGTTATAATAAGCTACGTTTTTACATTATATCTGAGTGAATGTTTGGGGACTGTGTCACTCTGTTACTGCCTTCTACGAACACACACCATCACTGCAGGCATCTTAACTCATTTCAGTGGTCACCAGAACATAAAGCACATGTCATCAGTCAGATCTGATCTTAAAAACTCTGACCACCATCTCTGCTGTCACGTGGTTCTTTGGGTGTCTGTGGTGATGCAGAGACGGTAAAAATAAATGAAAAGTGTTAAACAAACATTATTTAGATTAAAATTCCCATCTGACACCCTTTGACACATCCTTATGACAAATCAGATGTTCAGATGCACTTTTTTAAAACTTATTTTAGCCTCAGCTCGTTGGCTGCAAGCCGCTTTGCAACCTCTCTGTCCTGTTCTGATCTCTGCACAGAGACACAGACGTCCTGAATATAAAGTGCTACAGATGGAAAAAAAACCTGACTATATGTAATCTCTGATCTGAGAAATATCACAGATCTTCACATCTGTGTGGAGAGAGGTGAGATACAGCCACAGTCATGGAAGCTGTTAATGAGGAATCGAGCTCAGTGAGGCTGTGACACGAGATCAGAACAAATCAGAAACAGAAGAAAATCCCTCACCTTTCTCCTGAGTGTGTTGAAATCGAGAGTTTACAGATGGGTGCAGACTATTTTTAGATTTCAGATACTTAACTCTGGGAATTATGGATGTAAAGTTTAATTGAAACTGTAAATGTGACAGAAAGAGCCAGAAAATCTACTTATGATGAGATTATTCTGACTGAGCTTCCAAACACAACCAAACAGAGGAAACTGCTTTTTGTCTTCGCTTTGACTAAAAACACAAACTTCAGATGTGAATTCATCGGTTTTACCTGCAGCGCGATGGCGAGTCGAATGAGGTCGATGACCACTTCCTCATTGGCCAGCTCGATGGTCAGAATGGCGAGGGTGGTGAAGAGCAGCTCAAAGTTTTTGTGGACGTTATCTTCCTCTTTGCAGCCCAGATAGATGTGACGGTAGAGCTGCTGGCCGTGCTTCAGGGACGACGCAGAACCAGAAGCAAAGACAGAAACAAAGAGGAGGACAGAAATATGGGAACTGTTTAAAAAAAGTACCTTTAACATGTTTAACATAAGGAAACAGCGGAGGTGTCGGGGACTATTTTCAGTGGCGGATTAAACGATATGTGGGGCAGTGTGGGGTAAATGTAAACTGCAGCATGTGGGTTCACTTTAATGATGGTCCATGTTCTGCAGTGCAGACTCACTGATGTGGATGACAACAGAGTCACATGACTCAGGCTGCGTCACCCACACAGTCAGCAGGAGACGCCGACTCTGGACCATCAGGTAATGACAGACGGCGAGCTGAGGACGGCGGGGGGATAGTAACTATATTACAGGAGTTTGAGATTAATTCTGCTGTTATTGCTTAGCTTCAAATTTAATTTCTTTAAAGTAAAAAATATCAACATTTCCTCTTTTCCAGCTGTAAAGATTCATTTTTATCTTCTGCGATATTAAACTGACATTTTTTATCAGATGGATGCAGACATTTACAGACGGTGCCTTGGGCTCTAAAAATGCATGACGGCGATTTTTAAGCACATTTTTTGACATTTTAATAAGCAGAACTTAATGGGTCTCTCAGTAAAAAAACAACCAGCGGATTAAAGTCTTAATTAATCGCCCTGTTCTGAACATCTATCACAGCAGCTCCACTGCGGATGAATCAAAAAGTTATTGTCCCTGAAAACGCAAATGAAATGATTAATCCCATTAAAATCTGGATAAAAATATCCCACCGCTGCTGGAGTGGGATTTATGAAACACACAAAAGCAGAGCCCGGCTGCCTGCATTCGTTATAAGCTCGACAGCTGAAGACAAAAACTTTTATTTACAGCTAATTAATTACAGTTAGACACGTTAATGACCTTAGACACCGGCCTACAGAGGAGGTCGTTCCCCCGACCTCTGGTTACAGCTCAGGTGTGATTCGCAGGTGAAAGAGTGAAATCGCAGGGCTTCATTTTGGAAATGCTGCGTGCCGATGATGACCGAGGCTTCCCGCCCAGGTCAATGAGCTCCAAAGACCTCGCTTGTAAAAACACCTGCATTCGGATCATCTCCAGCTCCATGTTTTCACTACGGCTCAGCTGGAGCAGCTTTCCAAGATTCCCGGTTCAAAATAATCTGTCTGAAATAACCTGCTGTGTGTGTGCATGAGTGTGTGGGTGTGTGTGTGTGTTGTGTTTGTTGTGTGTGTGTGTGTTTGTGTGCGTGTGTGTGTTGTGTGTGAATGGGAGAATGAGGCTTGTAGTAAGAAAGCACTGAGTGCTAAAATCGGCTATAATTATGCAGCATCAGATCCCCTTTAAAAGTTCTTTTCTATATTCTGAGATGCATTTTGTTTCAATCATTTCCAGTTGGCAGTTTGGATTTCTGTGTGTCACATTTCCCCCCCAAGAGATGATTAAGGTGAAATGAGGTCAGCAGTAAAAGATTGAGAATCTCAAAGAGTATTTCTTTAGAAAAGAGAAACGGTGACCTCAGCGTGATTATGATACCTTCTTCATGAACGCGACGTCTTGCTTGGAAATCTTCTCTCTCTTAATCTTCAGTGCGGAGACATTAGGAATGATTCTGTAACAGAGCCGGACACGAGAGCGTCGTTAAACCTGGCGCCAGCACCGCAGGGCTCGTGTAAGTACGGTGAGCGATGCGCTACCTGATGCCGCGCAGCTTGGCGCGGTTGTCGTGGCGGTCGAGGATGTTGTGCAGGATCTCAAACACCAGCTGCCTCAGCTCGCTGTCCTCCATCAGAGAGATGGAGAAGAGCGGGTCCAGGAAGGGAGGAGGCAGAGCCGCCGCCATGGACTTAGACTTGAAGCCGGAGGTGACCTGAGGAAGAGGAGACAAGGTGAGATTCATGGCGGCGTGCAGCAATTACCCCAGAGGGAGAAACGGCTGATCGGCAGAGCGTTACGTTCACAAGCTTGTGAGCGTGTGCCAGTGTTGACTTTTCCCACCGTTTGTGACTCTGACGTGATGATTTTTGATCAGCGTGAACAGCCGAAGACAAATCTGATCGTTATCACAATCACGCTCCGCGTCGGCACGCCTCACTCTGCTGCGTGAGAGCGCGTCGAGGAACAAAATGACAAACACTACACTGTTTTTAGCAAAAAATGTATCCTGTCAGAGACGCATGCAGACGCCACACTGATCACTGTAACGGGTGATGTGGCCCATGTGATCAGCCAGAGCAGGGCCTCGCAATACATGCACATCAGAGATGCATACGCAGTAGAAACAACTCGCTGAATTTTTAACATTCAAACCGTTTGGTTTGTTAGCAGCAGCTGCAAATGAGAAGCTTTAGTGTAACTTTGCTGAGTCCTGGCTGTGATGATCACTCAGCTTCAGAGATGCTGAAATCTGTAACGAAGCAGACTCACCTACTTCAAACAAGGTGGGAGAGTGAACCGAGCATGTCAGCTGGTCCAGACTCTCACTCGGTGTTTGTACATGTGCACTGTGGTCATTTACCAGCGCAGTTATTAAATGGCTTTAATTGAATAAGTCGGCCCTGTGATGGACTGGCAACCTCTCCGAGCTGCGTCCTGATCTTCGTCCTGGGTGAGTCCCTGCTTTCACCCCGACTACAAACCCTGAAAACATCTGGGTTTTCTCCCAGCAGGCTGCAAAATCACACACACACACACACACCTCATAATGCTCAGCCCCATCTGCTGTCGCATGGCATTATAAATACTTCGACCTTTCACCCCTCCTCCAGCTGCTCTGAGAAGCAGGTGGCGGCGCGACGAGGGGAGACGAGGACAGAGATCCGTAATGAAGCGGCGAGAGAGCGGGCACGAGGGTGTGTGTGTGTGTGTGTGTCGGTGCCACCTGTGCCTCCTCGTCTCGGGGAGATGAGGGTCTCTCACTGAAGCAGATAATGAAGGAGAAGGAAGCGACTTCACGCAGACTTCGAGTGTTAAACAGCCAGAGCTCCAACATGGCCGATAATAAACACACAAATACGACTTTCATGTAACTGGAGACGCGTCATTAGGACGGAGAAACGCGTCTTTGATGCTTTTACATTTAGAGAACATGACTCATTGTGAGGACGTCCAGAGTTTTCGTCCGTGGGTATTTCAGGTGGGACTGTGCACTATTTTAGTTTTCCTTATTGAAGCTCAGGTTTTGTATGCCGGTGTCTTTGTCTCGCTTCCATTAACGGCACATTGTTCCTGTCTCATGAACAGCACAGAGGGAACAAACCGAGGACTCACCATGATGAGGGAGCTGAGCAGCATGGTCTGGATCCGCTTGGTGCCCTGATGCCTGCGTTACACAAAAGATAAAGAAACCCCGTCAGGACCGACCGCAAACTCACAGTGTCCAGTACAGCAGACCGGGGCAGTCAGTCCCCACAGGCTGCCATGTTACATGTTTACAGCAACTGTGTGACAAATAAGAAAGCTGTGAGGTTCAGAACACCCGAGAAGTGAAACGAACACATTTTATCTGCTACTTCGTATTTATTAGTGTCACTGTCAACACACGATTGGTTCAGACCAGCAAACGTTTATAGAAGTGTGAACACTTGCTGAGGATCAGTTAATCAAGTGTATTTGATAAGTGGCTCTGAGGTACTACTCACTGTCTGAAATCACAGAGGCAGTGAGAATGCACTCAGTGTTTTTAAATAGACTTCATGGAGTGAAAACCTGACGATGCTAGCTTTAGCTGACAGCTTCAACATGCAGTCCAGATGTGCTCACCTCTGCCTATAAAATAGCAAACAGCCAAAACACAAAACCTGAAGCTTCAAAATGAACGTGCACTGACATCCAGACAGTCTGTGGTTCTCTTCACAGTCTGAAGACTCCACGTGAGGAAGAAGAGTAAAGGTGCTGTAAGCAGCAGCAGGATATCTTCAGTGTTGACTTTTATAGTGAAACGCTGTCAGACCTCCTGTTAGCATCAACAAGCTGCAGAGAGAAATTACCCGAAAAGGAACAGAGAGAGCGAGCGTCTGTGAGGAGGAGGAGGGCGTTCGTCTGATTTGGGATTATCTGCCCTTGCACTCTCGCCTGAGGGATTAGCTTGTTTTTCTTTCTTTTTTCTGGCTGCAGGGACGGCTGCACCGCGGGGTGTCCAGGAGGTGAAGTGAGGACAGATTAGGAGAAAGATTTGATGAAGAGAGAAAAAAATTGCGAGCGTCTTCTTTAGAAACTGCTTCCAGTGTTACACGTTACAGCGCTGAGCTAAAAATCAGCACAGCTTTAACTCCATGAAACCAGAATATAAAGGTTCAGCCCAAACCTCACAGCTACTGAAGGACCACAAACAGAGGCAAAGCACTGAGAGGCGAGGTTTTGACCCAATGACTGCCCTTTGGTCTCTGAGGATAAAATATAATACAAAAATGATTTTAAAAGCACGAAACCTATCAGCCAATCATATCGTTTCATTGACACAAGCATGGAGTTCAGGACAGTTTAAATGTGCTGTGACAGTAAAATCCACTCATCGTCACCATCATCATCATCATCATGCAGAGAAGTCTCCTGACAGTACAGTCCTGTGAGGACAGCTTCATTTGTGACGAGCGACCAGCCGAATCGGCGTCTTAGCTGCACGCAGCGTTTCAGAGCTGCGAGCTGACTGGCTGCAGCTCTACGAGGGAACCTCCGGGTCTCTGGATAATGAATGTGTGACTCACCCAATCTTGACTGTGTCCAAGGCGTGGCAGGGCGTCCCGTAGACTGGCACTTTGCCCATGATGAACATCATGACTTCAGCTCGCTGGTAGTCTGGCAGATTTCCACCGAAGAAGCCTGGCGGCGACGCCGGGGGAGACAAAGATGAGTCAGAACTCAGTGAATGAAAAAAACATTCAAGGTTATTTTTACTAACACATGCAGGCACATATTCATTAAGACAAACACACTCTGGAGTAATAGAGGAGCTCGTACCGATGGTCTGGATGATGGCGTTCTGGACGATCCGCTCCTCGCTCTCTTTACCGCGGACGGACGAAACGCTGGAGGCGGAGTTCCTCCTCGAGCTGTCGCCCAGCTCAAAGTCCACGCTCATCCTCAGGTGTTTGAGCAGAGTGTTGAACACCTCCAGCACGGTGGGCCCTGCCATCACACCCGCAGGTTAAATGAACATCACAGGAAACATTAGCCTGACATTTTCGTAAACGGGAAGAGACGGGATTCCATCTTTTGTTCGTATCGGGCCTTTTAACTATGATTTCGTAGGAGCTTTGCATAGGAAAAGCCACAAAAAGGTGAAGAGAGAAGGATTATTTAATCCTAAAACAGGGCCTGTTTCGTTGCACCTGGTGTGGCTAAAAGTGTTCATTTATTTTGAAGGCCAGTGGCAGATGTTGTAGAAACATCTGTATAAACGGCCTGGGTCGAGCTCTTTAATGAGTCGTTTAAACATGTATTAGTCAGCTGCTACTAAGTGAAATTTGGGGTTTTGCTGACACTGCTTGTGTGGTCCACGAGTGGCTGAGGGCTCAGTAGCTTCACAAACACACAGACTGGTCAGAATCTCACAGTAAATAAAATTCTGTGGTTTTCACACAAATTTCAGGTTTCAGATTTACGTGGTTTGTTTCCCTTCGTTGGATAAATCCCACACTCCACCTGAGCCGTCACATTTTTGTAGAAAGCTGTTGAAACCTCCAACATGTGAACAGTCACCATCAGTTTCAAACAGCCTTAAATGGAAACATATCGACACTCCTGCCTCAGATTGATCTGTCGAGGAGACACACGTGTAACGTGTGCTCTGATAGTTTCCTCCTGCGTCATCGGGTCTGCTTGTTTCTACCCAGCTGGTCTCTGAACTGGCTGTTTGCTCCAACATGCTTAGCTCTGGCGCCGCTAAGCTAACATAATGGAGCCGACGTGGTATTTAACCAATAATCAAGGGAAATATACAGTTTGACTGCTTCGTTAAAAATAAGGCAAAACATTTTTACTAAAACTTTAACTTTTATTTTAATGGGTTCATAAACTCAGGAAGTAAGAATTTTAAATACCATCAGGCAGATGTTGCCATGTTACCAATAGACCAATTAAAACATAAATAATTCGGAGAGCTTCCAGGCTGCTGTGATAAGGAGAAGAAAACATATTTGCTTTAAACACTTAAAATTGTCTAGTGAGCTATTTTTGGTGGAGCTGAACCTGCAGATATCCGACATAAACTGCAGTAAAATAAACACGAACAGGCTCTGCTTTGCAGTCCTAATTCACTCTGTCACAGAAAGCAACACCACAGATTATTACAAGCCAGCGCTGAATGACGGGCCGGGCGGCTCCAGGCACAGCTCGGACTTCGCTCGTTTAAATAAGACAGAAAACATAAACTTTTAAAAAAACGGAGACAGGAAAATAAAAAACAACAAATGGAGATGATAAAGCTACATTAAATTTTAGCAAATATTATGAATATGAAAAGCGACATTACAGAGGTGCCAAAATCCTGAAGTTCCTCTGGTGGCCACTTGAGGCCGCCTCCAAAAGTGAGTCAACCACAAACTATAAAAGATGGACTTCGAAGGTTAACGCGTCAACCAGCGTGCAGCCCGTTTCTGCTGCTCCTGCTTCTTTACTTTTTATTACTTTTTTAGTTTACTTTAACTTAGAGTGTTCGCTTGTTTTAATAGCTTTCTTTTACATAAATTCCTTTGGGATTATTAAAGTATTCTGACTTAAAAGTGAGGCTAATGCATAAGTGCCTTAAACTTGCACTTTTATAAATGACCAGTAGAGGGTGATAACTGGTTACAAAAAGACTTCCGGTCCTATAAACATGTAGCAGTACAGATACTGCAGAGTGCCCTCTAGTGGACTACTATGCAATGTCAGCACTTATAACATGGTTGAAGGATGTTTCTCCATGTCTTCTTTACCTTTTTCTTATTGGCTGCCATAAATGCCAATACAGTAGATCAGCCAGTAGCTAACACTGGCTGATATTATGGGTGTGTCAGTACACGGGTCAGGCTGCAATGCTTTGTTTCAGAAAGGAGGATTATCTGAGGAGTGCCCGTCTGTCATCACATCCAGCTTCATGGTGACGGTGGAAACGCTCATCTTGATTTAAAATGGGACTTCACAAACCAGTGGGTGACATCACAGTAGCTACATCCATCTTTGTAAATCTCACAGATCAGGATTCTTTGAAGGGTTATTTTTCACTTTCTCTAGCAGTCTGGGAGCAAACAATGATCTGCAACAACACATTCTGAATTACCTTTAGTGATACTTACTCTAATCTACTGACACAGACTGACTCACAGCATCACACGACGGTGCTATTCTACATACCACCAACACTCAGCTACACAACCACAGCGTGATCTCTGTGCGTCTGCAGCTTCCCCGTTTACTCAGCTCACACTTCGGACACTCTGTGGATTTGTTCAAATGTCACATGGCACAGAGTGACCAGAAAGAAATATATAGAATAGTTACAGAGGGCGCACTGTGAAGAAACCCTAAATAAAGATTGCTGCTCGAGCATACCCTGCAGAACCTCTACAGCATCAGGGCAATCAACCTACTGGTATTACTGGGACGTAGCTGCTCACCATGTTAACTGGGAGACGCTGCCCATGTAAAGGCTGACAGTATGACTGTCAGTTATTTAGTGCTGCTTGCACCTAAATCTCAGAGACAAACACCACAAAATGCTGCAGAAGTTGACGATAAAGCTGACCCTTCCAGTTACTGCAGTGTTATTGCATTACATCAGATTATAACATGATCTGGTTCTGGTCAGTCTGTGTACGTTAAAGTTGAACTGAAAGTATCTGGTGGTGTATTCCTGCTCATCATCTAAGAGCTCTAAGAGCATCTGCTGGTAAAAGATAAAAGGAAGAATAAAGGGGAAAAACTCAAGAGAAGAGAGGTTCAAATAACTTAAATCTATTTTTTTTTACCTTTTTTATAAAGAGAACAAAACTTGAGACGTGAAAGCTGTGATTACCCAGAATGCTCGTTAACGCCGGGCGTGTGGCGAGGGGGGGAAGTCTGCAGAAGCTGCTCTACTCAGTTTAAATCCAAGCACAGGGTCATACCGTACCGAGCCACAGATTAGGAGGAATCGTGCATTCGCTTTCAAAGGTGAACACGTCACTTCTTTTGGAGCCTTGGATCATTCCTATCCAGGAGGAAGGTTGTGTTTTATTTCCAGGAAGAGGCAGTAAAAATAATTACTACTTACAGCTTGTCTTCAATTAAATACTCTCAAGTTTTTAATTTGTTTCCACACCTCAGTGGGACAGAGTAATTTGAATGTTTTCTGTTGACTTCTTTTCTTCCTAACAGTGAAAAACCTGATGATTTAATTATCAGGCGATTAGCATCTACAAACGTTCAAGCAGAATGAAACGCCGGGACAGCAGACACAACGTGACAACATCAAAAACACTCGAGCACCTGTTTAAACACCTCCGAGTGCTGTCTTTACTTTGTGTTTCTTCAAATTCAAACTTGTTCCTTCAAGTTTGGGTAACAAAGTAACACTTGTAGCAAAACTTTAATTTCTCCCAAGATTCAAAAGTCTAAAGAGGTCAAAATGTCAATAACATAAGTGTCAGTTTAGCATTCACCATGACAAATCTCATATATAAAGCCTACGATTTAACTTCCTTCAACCTGTCAACAGCTGCTGAGAATCTGCAAGCTGCTTTGCAACCCTCCTCCACCCAGCGCCTGCTTTTAACGCTCTGTCCAACTTAATAAACAACACAACTGTAAGTTCAGGTGAAATAAGGACACATTTTCACTGACGTGGTCCCGACAGGTAAGAAGACGAGGAAGACGCAGCCAAGCTTACATCTTAAAACAGCTGAAAACAAACAACAGAAAAAAGGTTGTTTTTCTCTTCATCAGTTAATCGGCTGATTGTTTCAGCTCCGACAGTTTATTTAATAAGAGTGCAGATCGTCTATTAACAACTCATCTCTAACCAGCTTAGTCTGAGCTTCCTCTGCAGTGGGGGGCGTTTATGTCAACGCTTCATGTGGACCGTGACGTTTTCTCCTCGGCTTAATAATCGCACATAGGAAACAGAACTCGTTACTGTTTCGAGCCTGTCAAAGGAAAATGTAATTAATAATAATATAGTAATAATATGCTATATATATACTGCCTTTTGGTTTTATGGTTTTAAACTAAACATACGGAGCTAGAAAGCTAAAATCGACGTGGAAATGTCAAAAACTGTACTTCCTCTAATCTCCACTTGAGGCCGCCTCTAAAACTGAGCCACTCCCCCGTTATTGGATTTTGGTGAAGGTTAAATTTAGGGGTGTGGCCTCTTTGAGTCACTGAACTGGATCTCTTAACTGTGTTTGTTGTTGCTGACAATTATTATGGCCTAACAGCTGAAACATCACAGATCAGCTTCCTGTTTAAAATGTGAAAATATTACCAGCCTGTTACTGCAGATGATCACACACCTGCGTGTGCAAACTGAGCCAGCTCACATCGGCTGATAACTTTCTTCTGGCTGCAGAGAAGCAAGCTAAAGGCCAACAACATCCTGCTTTGATGCACGTATTTAATCCTGATTCTGGGCGACGCCGTCTCAGATTCTTTCTTTACGTTAATGCCTCCTCTGCCTGTGCCTCTACCAGCGCGTTGTTGTTGTGTTTGACACGTTATGGCCATCTGCAGACTTGCAGTGGTAAAGCTAATGACACCATTTTTTAAACCTCAGAGAGATGATGACATCTTCCTCCATGACGTCCTGCAGAGGGAAGCAGTCTGTCACTTTAACTCACCCACAGATCCTTTGGCGGCGATGGCCACCGTCTCCAGGAGCACCTGGACGATGCCGGCTCTGACCCGCGGCGTGTTCTTGTTGTTAGTGTCGAGGTGGTTCAGAACCTGCTGGATCACGTGGTGCGAGTGCTGAGCCTGAAAAAGCCAAAGAGGATTTCAAATGATGTTTGGAACAAATATAGAGTTTGCTGCCGATCACATGGTGAACGTCACAGACAGACTGTATATAAATGATGGAGCAGCTTCTGAAGCCCCGTCTTACAGACTCGAGCGGACAGTGTTTTTAGACCAGACGTGACGAGCAGCAGGAAACGATACACTCGCACCACGGTGAAAAGTGTCAATCAGCAGGTAGGTCCGCTGTAAACAGTACGATGATCTGTTTCACTCTAAACGCGACCTTTGTTTACAAAATGAGCATCACGCTAGATTTAACAAAACCATGAAACGAGACCACGAACTAATCGGAAAATGCTGAATTATGTCATATGTTAAAGTTACAATTTGCAACTTTTTCCAATAAATTTCTCTACAATGACAGTTCTCTGAACCAGGAGGCGCCTCCTGCTGGCCAGCAGAAAGAATGCAGCTAAGTGAGACTTCTGCACCGGTTTCATTTTTCAGTTTGCAAAAATCATTTATGATTAAATCCTTAAATCATATTATGTGATTTACTATCACACATTCATCAAATGAACTTTTCTTCGTGTAGAATTATTAACATTAAATAGAAAAAGTTTATAGTTGTAGTTAGTGAACGTCTGAGCAGGTGCGGCTGATTCTGTTATGCTGGAGGAGGATTTGTGCTAGCATGCTGCTGAATGCAGATACTAGACAAAGTGTTCTTTCATTTGTTGCTAATAAACCAGCAAATTTCCACTGAAACGAACATCTTACAGCGGCTGTAAAACTGGACAAACTGCAGCAGCAATAATCCGCTGAAGTTCATAGAGAACAAACAAAAAAGTGAAAGTGAAGAAAGTTTTGTTTTTCTTTAAAGCATCTCAGTTATTAAAAAGTTGCAGTCTGTAGTATTTCCTGCTCGCTGCGTCTCCTCTCTCTGTGCAGCTGAACTGCTATAAAACAGTTACTTCAGAAGGCGACCTTTGACATCGAGGAAGTTTTTGTGAAGCTGCTGGATGTGAACTCGACCTTAAAACATCTCCAGCAGCTGCTTTAGACAGAACTTTTCCTTTTTAAAGACTCAGAGAGCTCTCGACTACTGGTTTTCACTGCTTCCAGATCAAATCAGCTCCATTTTTTAGCCTCTGCCATCTCGACCTACGTGTCAGAGGAAGTGCAACGTACCTGGATGGAGTACATGATGATTCTGAAGCAGGAAACTGCAAACTCGTTGGGGTCCCACAGGTGATGGTTATCCAGGTGACTGAAGGAAGAAGAAAATAAAGTGATTATTCAATCGACCCAGCTCTGAGGAGCATCCCTGCAAAGACTGCATCTTTAAAATGACACAATCCAGAAATCGCACACAGACTCGGCTGCATGAATGAGAACGGATTTATAATCTGTCAATATTAGTGTTATGATTAATATAATCCTAATATTATAATCCATCAGGGGTTTTCAGAGGTTGGTGAACTCTCTCCTGTCCCTCTGTGTCTTTGGAAACAGCCGGAGCTCCTTCATCCTTCCTGCTACTACAGCAGTTGTGCTGTCAGGGAGTTCGGGATGAAGCCTGACTGACGGCCGGCTCATGTTTGCTGTTGTCAGATCTCCCTCTCTGCTGTTTGGCTGCTTTGAATTATTTAAAGGATAATAATAATGCTGCATTGCTCTGAGCCACAGATTCAGAGTCAGTTCAACATTGTTATTGCGTAACAATGAAGAACAACAACACAACAAAAACAAATAAGAGTAACAAGAACAAAAATAAAAAAGTTCATCACTGACTTTAGTCAGTGGATGTCAGGCTGAGAGTCTGCAAATTAAATCTCATCGTGGTTCAGTGATGAGCAACAATAATCATCATCAGCCTTCATGTCAGGATCACAGCCCAGCTGTGTAAGTGAAGGATGTGCTGCTTGCAGAGTAACACAGACAGATTATAATTAGATCGTGCAGAGGAGGATCAGTCGCATAAACACAGAAATGCAGGAAAACTGAAAATCTGACTAACACAGGCCATGAACACGTATGTGCTCGAAGATGAACCGAGTCGTAGAGGCTCGCACACACTCGGTCACAGATTTAAAGAAGCATCGCGTGGGTGTGCGTGAAGGTGAGGAAGAGGAGCGGTAACGATCGATAACGGCAGATTTAATCACCTCAGTGGGAGCGAGGTAAACTCATCTATCGCATATATGTGCATACATACAAACACGCGGGGAGGACGGCTTATTCGCTCAGCGGCTCACAGCTCAGAGCGTGCAGAGCTGATAGAAAGAGACGTGAACATTAATTCCCCGACAATAAAGCTTCCAGGGCTGACGAGAGTGTGGAGAGATGCCGTTCCTCTGACGGCCACTTGAAGATTCCCATCTCTGCTTTATCTTTAGAGCGCTGGCTCGTCTTCATCAGCTCATGCTTGTGTATGCTCAGAGTGCCAACTGCTGTTTTTATGGTCGTTACTTCATATCCTCCCTGTATGAAGCACAACAGCGGCCGCTTATTTACACCAACACTCTGATCGCTGTGAGGCACGTTTATCTGTTCATATGATTCAAGATGGCTCTGCTACGAGTGTCATCAAGTGGGAGTTTTCCATAATTGGAAAATTCATGCCCATCGACACGGATCGATAAATAAAACGGCGCTGTGTGAACGGGTGGATGTGGCTTGTTCTGTAAGGCGCTTTGAGCGGTCGATAAGTCCAAAGGAGATCGTTATGTATGCAGTCCATTTACAGGCTCGTATTGTAGGCGTGGATTGATTATGTGACAACAGACGAGAGCTGTCAGAGGCCACGCCGCTGCCCTGCGTGAGAGCAAGACTAATAAAGATGGAGGGATCGTTTCCAGCCCTGCTGAGTGACCCGTATTCTGTCGTTACGCGACCTTACTGCGCCACCTGACCATCACAGATTTCTCTAAAAATTCCCGGAGCAAAGATGCACTTCAACGGGAATTTAACAGTTTCAGGTCTCTACGTCTGTGAAGGTTCTCAGTCATCCAGGTCAACGTAGTCTAAGAAGTTTGGAAAGAAAAGCATCTGGACTTCTTTAAGTTTCTTGAAGACGTTTCATCAGAGAAGCTTCTTCAGTTCTAAGAACAACTGGTTTTAAGCCCTATGGGAGTGTCTGCAAGAGGGTCATGGACCCCTATTGATTCTCCCTAGTTGGAAAATCAGAAGGACAATCAGAACAATATTGTCATCCCTCATCAGATTCAGAAGTTTCTGATAAGGGATGACAATATTGTTCTGATTGTGTAGCTGGTGTATCAGAGAAACTCAGGGGAGTCTTCTCCAAGCACGACATCCCAGTGTGCTTTAGACCCACCCGCACACTCAGACACAAACTGCTTCATCCCAAACACAAACTTAATGTGGTGTATGCTGCACAGTGTAGTGAGGAATCCTCAGACCTCTATATTGGAGAGACCAAACAGCAACTTCATAACGGGACAAGACTTGGCTGTCCACCCTCATCTAAAGGTCAAAGGTCACTCTTTCGAGGATGCCAATGTTCACATTTTGGACAGAGAGGACAGATGGTTTGAAAGAGGAGTGACAGGATCCATCCATGCCCACTGTGAGCGACCATCTTTGATCAGAGGCGGTGGTTTACGACACCAACTCTCTGCCATCTGTAATCCAGTTCTGAGATCCTTCCCAGACGCCTTAACGCCCACTCACATCCTGGGCCATCTGACCTCAGGAAATCACATGATAGGGTGGGGCCAGGTTTCACAATGAGCTCACCCGAAACCCTGGCTGATTGTGACCCACACCCAGTTTCACACCTTGGCTTGTGTGATTAGGTAGAGGATCAATAGAGGGTCCACAACCCTCTTAGGGACACTACCACAGGGCTTAAATCTGGGACTCTCCACCTACTCTTAAAACTGATGAAGCTTCTCAGATGAAACGTCTTCAAGAAACTTAAAAGAAGTTCAGACGCTTTTCTTTCCAAGCTCCTTAGACTCTACTTTCATTCGTTTTATCAAACAAATAAAAACAACTAAGTGATGAACTTTGGTTGATTTTAGATTTTTTTCTTTATTTTGGCATCAGTTTATTGATTTTAAATGTCCATCATCCAGAAAACTCCTTGAGCCTACGGAGCTACATCCTTCAGATGGTTTACAGTTCATCTCTGGGTGCTGTGACGCTCAGCAGTGCAGCTCAAGAAGACAAAACAATGGATGCTCGAAGTCTCTGACAGCAGGTTTGGAGGAGGGGTTTAATTCTTTTACAGCTTCTGGAATATAATGCATATAATATTTTTCCTTCAGATGGTTTAAATCACATCTGTCCAAATCACAGATGGGGAAAATGTTCATCCGATTTCAGGTTGACATTCCCCAGATGATGCTTTTTCCCCTCATTCTGACTCAAACCTTATAGAAACAAACGGGACAGGTAAGGATTTCCCAAACACAGTGAAACTTGAGCCTTTATTGTGAAAGGACAGTGGAGAAAGACAGGAAAGCTGGGTCAAACAGGTTTCCTGCTCAGTCCTGTGAGCGAAACTGAAGTGGTGCACCGCCCGGCTAAACCCAACAGTCCTGCATCACACCTGCCTGCAGCTCAACGCCACAATAACCACACCTGCTACGCAGCAAAGCCACGTATGCATTTTATAACATGTCACGAGATACATCGAGATCTGACTGATTATGTTGAATTTACCACCTCTGCTGAAAACGAGGCATTAAAAAAAGAGCCATTTAAGTAAGTATGCTGGGTAACTGGACGTACGAGGCCTGAAACCCTGAGGGTGACTCGGCGGTCTGACAGTAATCATGCTTTTCAGACTTGCATAAAGAAAGAGAGTCGGGAGTAGAGAGAAAGAGGAGAGCGATAAGAATGACTTGAAGCTGTTATCATGAGAACAGTTCTGCACCGTGACGTCAATTCAAACACCCCAAACTCGCCGCCTCCTCCACCCCCTCCGTTAACCCCAATCCTTGCTTGCTATTTATAGTCTGAAGACACGCGCCCCCCCCCCCCTCCGTCCTCCTCCCTGCAGGAGCAGCGTGGGAGGAGAGAGCGGCGCAGAGAGGAACGACGGGCTGGGGAGTGCGGCGGCTGTTCAATCGAGAGAAAAATTAAAGAGTGGAGTGCACTAATGGGAGTCTTCAGTCTTGTTCTGCCTGTCGGTTTTCTGAATGAGGCCGTAATAGGCGGGAATGTATTTGCTATTCAGAGAGCGTCGCAGCTCTGCAGACACACCAGAAAGTCTGACGTGTGATTTCTGTGTGAGGTCCCAGCAGGTTATAAACAGGTGATATACGAGTAAAAGAAAGGCTACAGGCTGTTAATTATAAATGAGAACCTGCTATAACAGAGAACCACTGCTGAGGAGACCAGTCAGAGGACACACTGCAGGAAGCTGCTGTGTGTGTGTGTGTGTGTGTGTGTGTGTGTGTGTGTGTGTGTGTGTGTGTGTGTGTGAGTTCATGTGTGGGTGGCGCTGCTCCCCCTGTGCAGTGCAACTTTAATCACTACTGGCAGCACTGATTGATGAAATACCAACAGAGATTTATCAAACATTTCTTCTGCTGCTGGTTACAAACTAACCCCAGAAAACTAAATGCAGCCCCGCTCAGTCAGTCAGCTCCACCTGCTGCATTTAAACCCCACCTTCAGCTACGGCAGGCGCGCTGGTCTCCAAATAACCACGCAGGGGAAGCATAACCTCACGTATTTATCACCCTGCACTGTAAAATATTTAAAAGCCTACTGGAGAATAAAATGCTGAGCTGAATAAAATATGACCGCTGAATCTTTAAAACCTGTTGTCGTGTTTCTGAACCACCTCCATCAGGTCACCAAGCTTCAGCCTTACACATTCAGACACGTCGGCAGCACCTCGTGTGGATTTCACAGGGACTAAATGTTTCTGCTCAGCAGCTTTACACACAGAGATGCAACACAAACCATTTTTATCATCATCAGGCTGGATTCTTCCAACAGTAGCAGCTCAGGGGGGCATCGCCTGACCTGCAGGGGGCGCACAATGCTAGTGAGTCAGTCAGAGCCGGAGGTGACACTGAACACACGAAGTACACTAACCAGCTGGAAGTATAAGAATGAGACACCGCTGCAGTTTGTTTGTTTTTGTTGTTGTTGTTCTGGGTTGTGTGTGTGTGTGTGTGTGTGTGTGTGTGTGTGTGTGTGTGTGTGTGTGTGTGTGTGTGTGTGTGTGTGTGTGTGTGTGGTTGGCAGACACCCTGTGTCGAGTGTCAGACCTCAGATGAGCTCTGACTGGGTGTCAACAGAGAGGAAGGAGACATCATGGAGTGAAGACGGGCCTGAGTGACACAATCCAACAAATTACTCGAAAACAAAAACGTGAACTAACAAACTCTTAAAGTATTCTAAGTATTAAAGTAGTCTTCTAGTTACACACAAATTAGGTGCTTTACTTGGGTATGACTCCTCCTCCATGCAACCCTTACGATTCAGAGGACAACCATGTGCTTTTTGTACCTCACTAAAATTATTTGACAGCTTTGTTTCCGTTAAAAATGAGTAATTGTATTTATTAATCTTTCTATAAACTGGCTATCCAGTCAGCAGTTTCAATATCCCAGAGGCTATGACGCCACCTGAATGCTTCTGTTTAGCACAGGGTGTCTTTGTAATCAGTGGTTCATGTTCTGGTCGTCACACATGATGACACGGAGGGGTGGTGGTATATCTGACAGGTATATGAGGAGACACTGGGACCCACTTGCTGATTCTATTTGTTTTCTCCATAGACTGTATATAAAAGATGGGCACAGCCACTGTGACATCACTGATTGGTTCGTAAAGACGTGCTGTGAAGCAGGTGGGGGTTGGAGAACCAGGTGCAGCACAGTCAGCTTGTGACTGATTACTCTTGAACGTACCCTCGATAATCCTCCTTCCTGACTCTTGCAGCGACCACGGTTTACTAGAGTAACTGCTCGGATCTCCAATCAAATTCAATATAACTGATAGTCTTTTTGCGACCATGTGTTGCCTGGCTGTTAAACAGAATACATGTTTAAAGCAACTTTGTGCTGGCTTCACTCTTCAGACCTGGAAGCAGCGCACTGTGGGGACTGACTCGCTTCTGGAGGCAGCCTCAAGTGGACATTAGAGGAACTGCAGACAGAGGAACTTGTTATTTGACTTCATGTTTCATTGTTTCCCCTCGCCATAACGTGAGACTATTGGCTACTTTCAGATGACTTCAAACTGCACGTAGGGAGGGTGGGTCTTATATTTCACAGCCAGGTGAGACGTGGTGGTTTGCCTTTATTCCACTCACTGCTAAGCTTTAGGCACTGAAACCTGTCCAGAGTCAGGAAAAGATGGTGATTCAGCTTAAAAAGCACCTCTTCACAAAGCTAACCCTGATGGCTGATGAATAGTGAGCTGGGAGTGACAAACCTTTCTCCCTAAAGAACACCCTGTGTCTGACAAACACCAGCAGCTTTGACAGAAGTGTTATTGAACACCGCGGGAACGAGAACAGACTGAAACTGAACTTCATACTGGGGCAAGAGGATGGTGCTATGGAGGTGGAGTTTACATGTTCCTCCTCATGTATGGACGGGTTCTCTCTGGGTGCTCCGGCTTTCCCCACGGTCCAAAAAATATGCACGGGGTTAGCTTGTTATTGTAAAGTGAGGTGTGAATTATCCGTCTGTGTGTTAGCCCTGAGACAGACGCGACACCAGGATGTACCCTGCCTCTTCCCCTATGACAGCTGGGATACACCCCAGACCTGAAGAGGGATGGATGGATGTTTATACTGATGCAGTAAAATGGTGCTGCTGTTTTCACCAATGCATGCTTTACTGCATGATGTGACAGGGCAGTCCATGAAAATTTGACCTTGATAAATAAAAGCGGACTATATAAATTCACCTAATAATTGCATCATACAAACTACATCTGAAAAGCCATTTTCCTACATATCATACTTTACTAAAAGAAAAATATCAGTGTTTTTATTTAGACTTTAACAGAATATTTCCTCCATCACTGCAAAAACTCTTCTGATTCGTGTTTGATTGAAGTCCAGGTGAAACCTCTCAGCAGCTCTGCAGAGGATCTGAGCTTTATAGGCTGATAGTTTTGTTGCACATTTCCTGTGTAGCTCAATCTGAGCTCCACCAGCAGCAGGTGGAGGTCTTCATCAAATAAGCTCCAGGCGTTTGTTCTTCTAAACTAAAGCCTAAATAATCTCAGAGAAGAAACAGAGATGTGTATGTAACGCAGAAGCTGGAGACCTGGGAATAAAAGAGTTTTCCCCACTGCAGAGATGTAGTTTTGCTAAGCTGTACATTTTCAGCTCACAGCCCACAGAATGAGACAGAAAATGAAGGCTGTCTATTTAAAGCTTTTCCTCCTCCTGGTGATTGTGTTCTGCTGGTAGAAAAGTGATTTTCCTCCGAGACAGACAGCCACATTGATTCGCACAGGCCGAGACGGTTTAATAAAGCCGGGGTGGAAAGAAAGAGACGTCTGAAAGACAGGGAGAGGCCAGTTTGTAGCTCCCTCGCTACAAATTGCCCTCAATGTGACATCGAGCACATCTTTGACGCATGCGGGTTTGCAACAGGTGGGGATGCATTTTATCCCTTAAAGAAACTGATCTGGGGTCAAACGGGTCACTAATGAGATGGTCACGAATGTGAGGTCAGCCTGAGGTCGTGTTTCAGGAAGAACAAAGGAGGAAGAAATGAAGAAGAAAGGACGGCGAGCGCTCAAGTATTTATTTGAAAAAGCTCTGAGGCACGAAACCAGCGAGAGGTGAGAAAAGCTGCCGCTTGCTTCCTGAAGAGGCCCTGCAGATGTCAAACAGCCACAGTGGTATTGTGTAATTAACTGCTAATGGCAGCATTAAGAGGCTCGCTCCCCCGTCTGAAAATACAAGCAGCGGTTATACAGTTAATTAACAGTCGTCGCTCTGACTCCAGGCTGAAGAAACAACAAAAACACAGAAGAGAAAAAATGATTTTAGCTCATTTCTTTTCTCACAGCCGGCCTGTGAGTTTATCTCATCTCTGACGACCTTCAATGATCAGTTCTGACACCTCAGCGCGTATCAACAAAGACGTGGTTTGATGATGGCTGCACGGGCAGAGACCCTCCCCAACTTCAGCTTTCTGAAAATCGGATTTGCTTAGGCTGCTGCCCCCGCGACCCGGCCTCGGATAAAGCGGATGAAGATGGATGGATGGATGGATTTGTCACTGATAAGTGTAACATATCATGTTTTATACAGTGCTAATTTAAAACAAGCAACTCAACACATAAAAAAATAAAGATCTAAAAGCATCCATCTTCACTTTTTCACTGGGTCAGTTGACTTTGTGTTCAGCCCAGGCAGTGTGGACTGAGCAGCTGAGCAGCAGCTCTTGTTTCTGTAACGGCAATTAAAACCATTCTCAGACTTTTCCCAGCAAAACTAAACTGAACTGTTCAGCTGCAAAGCTACGCTAAAGCTACGTAAGCTACAGTAAAAGCTGTGCAGATAAACTCTCAGCTGAGTTTGCCATCATCTTTGATTTGGGTAACTTTGCTGCAGGCTGACAGCAGCTCTGTGCTTCCTGTCATGAAATGTAGAAACATGCATGTGATGGTCTGAGGCTGGAGCAGCGTAACGCATGGCAACGCATGGCTTGTTTTTGCATTTCGAACATGATGTGATTTTGAATATATATATTTATATAAATGTGTAAACTGTGACTGTTCCTGTTGTTCCTCTTTGTTTTGAACAGACTCAGAAGTGGCATCTTTATAAAATCCATCCGTCTGTATCGCAGGTGGAACGGAGGCCCAGCCTAAACCAACCAAATTGACAGCACCGCCCACGGAGCCAGGCTGCTGAACACAAAAACCTAAACAGCTACTTTAAATATCTGCACGAGCCGGGGAGGATAAAAAAGCCGCCTCCACTCATCGGTGCAGAAACAGAGAAAACCTCAGTGGGCTCAGCGTTCGCTCGGTAATTGTCCAATTTAGGTGGACAGTGCCGAGTGGCGGGCTGGTGCATCCAACAGGAGCAGTGTTGAGGATGTCGGAGTCCCAGGAGGGGTTGATGAGAGGAGGGCATGATCAGCGGCTGGAGGCGGTGTGCAGCATTCACGTGGCAGCTGATAACAGAGCTCATTTAATTTCCTCTGTGTGCTGGGAGTCAGAGAAGGTGTGAGAGGGAAAATGAAAGAAAGCCAGTGTATAGATATATATAAACCTGTGTGTGTGTGTGTGTGTGTGTGTGTGTGTGTGTGTGTGTGTGTGTGTGTGCGCGCGCGCGTTGGCTTATTGGCGGCAGATTTATTTGGCGTCCCATCACCTCTCCTCCTCTCTGTGTCATGAACCCAACATGTAATATAAATCTGCCGTGTTTCCGCAGAGTGACGAGGAGGCGGCAGGAATGTGACGACGCCCAGGCGATGTGGAGCAAACACTGAGATGCTGTTATTATTTTTTCAATCGATAACAGCCGCAGTGCCGCATGGATTCAGCACGGCTGCTCAAACTCTGGATCAAACACTGCATATACTGAAAAAAAGGCTGGTAACAATATCTCAGTCCTTTAAACTGGGAATCAGATCTGTGTTCTAACCCCGGGAATACACACACACACACACACACACAC
>NW_024582536.1:979286-987127 GCF_018398535.1 Haplochromis burtoni | reverse complement strand
CACACACACACACACACACACACACACACACACACACACACACACGTGTCAATAGCACATCTTCAAGCTTCACAGAAAAGATGAGGAGGCAGGAAGTCAAATACAGGCACAGCAGGGAGAAGCCAGTCAATTTTCAAAATAAAAGACTACCGGCAGACTCAAATGCTCCGTTTCTGAAACACTCGTGGATCCACCGTGCGCCCGATGATAAACCGGGGCAGACATCTGGAACACTTATGGGGAGCTTATCACAGTAAGTCTGAATCCTCAAGGAGCAAGTGTACGATACTTCAGGTACTCACACCAGCACGGGTCGCACAGCGTTGTTCATGTTGCCGTACGCCGCTCGGCCCAGCAGCTCTCTGAAGCAGTTCTCAGCCAGCGCTGACGGGTTCTCCTCGCCATCCTGACCCGCCCCCGATGGTGTGTTGGGGTGTCCCGCCCTGCCAGAGAGACCAAAACAACAACAGAGAGGATGCTTAGAAAGAAAAATTAAAAATCCCCCCCTGCGGTGACCGTTTACAAGGAACACAAACACCTTAAACAAGCTGGACTGAAAACAAGAAAGCAAATTATTTACTTAATGTTTAAATGACTGAACAACAACCAAGAATCAATTTATTACATTGAACACAAAAATCTGTACAGGAGGAACGACGCAAGAAGCTTTCAGGCCGTAAGGAAGGAAGGAAGGAAGGAAGGAAGGAAGCCAGGAGGAAAGAACAAGTACAGAATAACAGGAGAAAAGATCTGAAAAGAATCAATCAGAGCAGCTGGGAAAAAAGGAGAAATCAATGAGGGTATCGACCTGCCTCAACCAGAGGGTGTGTGTGTGTGTGTGTGTGTGTGTGTGTGTGTGCACGTGCACAGACAGAGGAAACAGAAACACTGCAAAGTCTGTGCCAGGCAGAGATTTTAACAGGCCTTCCTTCACTGCGACATCAGAAAAGAGAGAAGAAGTCAGGACTGAAATAATGACTTTGATTGGCTCACTGATGAATCATCGAGGCTTCTGACTGAATGACTGAGCGTTCAGGCCGGCTGCCTGTCCGATGGGTCAGCTATCGCAAACCAACAGTGCAAACCTTCAAAGGCTGAGGATTACTGTGTTACTCTCGAGGGGAAAACTGTAATAAAATCAACAGTAACCAGATAAAGATGAAACTACCGTAAACAGAGAAGAAACACAGAGTTATAGAAACAGCCAACAGCAGCCATGCCCTTCTATCCCACGCGTTGTAGACATTCACAAGCAAAAAATAAGAGCTGAGCAGGAAGCAGTGGCTTTTGATTTACTGGTCAGGTAGCCGCAGCCACAGTCACGAGCTTGGGTAGTGACCTAAGGAATGAGATCGAAGATGCAAGCAGCAGAAGAGTGCGTGGGCTCAGCCTCAGAGACAGGCTGAGGAGCTCAGAGCAGAGCTGCCGCTACGCCACATCAAAAGGATGCAGTCTGGGTTATTCAGCATCTGACAAGGATGAGACGCCCATCTGTGAGACCTCATTCTGCAGAGATGATGTCTCTCTGCTGGCTTTCCAGAACAGCTGAAAAGAGGCAGGTCTGCCTGCAATCAACCTCTGGAGCTCTTTTGTCCCGTCTCCTCCCTCCACCCCAACCGGTTGCAGCGGATGGCCACCTCTCCCTGAGCCTGGATCCGCCAGAGGTTTTTCCTTCCCACTTTCGCCAAGTGCGTGCTAATATGGGGTTTTCTTTCTATAATCGTAGGCTCTTTACCTTACAATAGAAAGCTGTGCAAGGAGCAGAAAACAACTGAAGGCATTCAAGGTTTGCAGAAAGAGTCTGACCACTTAAAAGACAAAATAAAGGTGTTGGAGACACTTAAACATACAGACTTTCCACTTCAGGGTAAATAACACATTTTAACAAGCTTGTAGACCTTTGTTCGTGCCCAATAAACCCATTTGTTGCTTGAAATAAACCTTTTTCACTCACACATAAATTTGTAGAAGTCATACCTTTGTCATAATAAATAAAGCTGCTTTCTGCAGGCATGAATGCAGAGCTGCTTTAATAACTGAGCTGCCTTTTGAGCCAAAACTCAAATCCTGACAGACTTTGGTGGATCACTGTCACCTGCAGAAACAGAAAACAGTCTGAGGAGCAGGAGCCGCAGCCCAGCAGAATGAGTAAATAATAATGAGCGGAAGATTTCGGAGTGTGGCTCTGCAGAGGTGACAGTAAGCTCACCAAGAAATGTTTAGCGCCGCAGCTGCAGCAGAGCGAATTCTGATATCAGAAAATAACAAAAGTAATCCTAATGAGCTGTCAGACGATGACGTCGAAAGCAGGACCGAGATGTGGAAGAGCAGGAAGAGAGGCAGATAAGTAATGTTGAGGATTCCTGTTTTGTAATTTACAAACGTCACCTCGCAGCCAATGAGAAGCGAGTCCTCTCACGCCCGTGGGCTCTCTTCTCTGTAATGAGACTGGACCTGTTGTGAAATGTCAGCTGACAACAGGGTTAAAGTTCAACTTATTTGAAGCTCAAACTCGTTGGGCGAGGTGTGAAATCTGAGGTGTGCAAGCTGTCCGAGACAGCACCGCTGCAGGGAGCGCGTTTCCCGCTTCTGAGGAACGCGCTGACTGAGACTGACGTGAAGCGGTGCGGTCCTGAAGATGCTGCAGAGGGCTGTCAGCGACGTACATGAGCCACGTAAGGTCAACATGGATGTTGACCATTTTTTATATTTCTATTTTCTTCTTCCTTCCTATTTTTTATTTTTATTTTTTTTATTTGTTTCTAATGTCTCTGTAAAGCACTTTGAATCACCTTGTTGTTGAATTGTGCTATACAAATAAATTTGCCTTGCCTTTATCATTCAGATTTTTAGGACACCCTAAAAATTGGGAAAGCCTGAGGATGGCGGTTGTCCTGCACCTGTGCTCCAATAAACCGGCCTCAAGAGCACAAACAGGAAGCAATCGTGTTGTTGTAGTGATGCATGTGGACACCAGAGTGCCTCCTCCTGACCTCCTGAGAGTCAGCGGGGACTTTTTGTACAATAACTTTATCATATTTAACAAAGTCCTTCATGCTGTGAATATTTACAGGCCCTGGAAGCTCTTAGAGATGGGGGGAAAATTTGATGTAGTTCATTGAAACCATGTTGACACTCACAAAATGAGACGGTGGATATAAAATTGATTTGGTTTGAGATTAAATGTGTTTGTATAGACAGCGCCTGCATTTATAAAGAATACAGGCGCCTTCTTTAAAAAGAAAAACCCAACAATATTAATACCTGTGTAGTTTGAGGGCCTGTAGTCTCAGATTGTCTAATGTAGTTTAAAACAATCATAAAATATTAACATTTTAAAAAGAAACTGAACTACTGAAACACAGCTACGCACTTTATTAATGCCCTGTCATTGCTCCAGTTATCATCGTTGGACCTGTTTTTGGTCCTGAACTCGTCTCATCTCAGCACGAGGTGGATGAAAATCTAATTTAAACTGGATTTTAAAGCTGTTGTTTGGGAATCAAATGATCAAAAACTAAACTTTCTGCTTATGTGATGATCCGAGTTCAGGGTTTGGGTGGGTCACGGAAGATTTTTGACATTTCAAACTGGACTGCAATGGTCCGAAGTCTGGGATTGGCTTCGTCTGCAAGACGAATGAATCGCTTTATAAGAGGACAGGATTTTAAGACACCATGAATGAACTTTCTGAAGATTTCTATATTGAATATTTAGTAACTACGATGACTGGGGAAGGTCACGGTAATCATCTCGAACGCCGTTTGCTGCATCTGGACCTCCTTCCAAAGAGGTGTTGCAGCACTTTAATAAATGCAGACTAATCCTGCGTCGTTTCTGAGAGAACAAAGTTATTATTCACAAAGCCACAACCCGGGCCTATTTTAAGCAACAAACTCCAAATGCTTCATGTCGATGGAGGAAAGATGCTGCCAATTAGTTTCTTCTGCCGTCTTGTTGGTTGGAGTTTTCCTGCAGAGCTGCCAGGAATCCACAGTCCTGGCCGGAGACCAGGAGAGCCTCATGTTATGTGTTATATTGATAAAATAATGCAATAGTAAATCATTTCCCAAGCAATAAGCCTGGTCACAGATGGACTGTAGGCAGCCAGCTCTCAGGAGGGAAACAATGCAATTACTGACAGCCCACACGGGCGGTTCAGGGGAAATTAAATGCTTATTGCTTGTTAGAAGCAGGGAAATGAGACAAAAATGAAAATCTCTGATGTTATAGGAGGTGGGCTGTTGTTATTTAATGAAATAGAAGAAACTTTGCTGAAGCCAGACGTTTCCTGATGATTGCTCACTTTAGGAAAAAAATTGTTAAAACATTCCAGAACAAAAAACACGGTCAGATAGAAACTCAATTTCAAGCCTCCGCGGGAAAAGAAAAGTCTGAAAGGATTTACAGCACACGTGAAAAGTTCGTGTTTGATGTCCTACAGTCTAAAAAAAAGAAAAGAAAAAAAGTTTACTCGCATTATTTATTTATTTATTTATTTATTTTTTAAATGGTGGCGTTTCGGGGGTTAAACATGGAAATAATAAAGAGCTTCAGTCTATCCAAAAACTCAACTGGGACTAGAAAGAGAGACCACATTTCTCCCATTTTGGCTTCTCTTGGCTTTCTTCATTCAGATCTAGACTAATGAGGCCCCATCATATCTTAAAGCAGCGGGCCCCGACCTTTTTTGCGCCACGGACCGGTTTAATGTCAGACAATATTTTCACGGATCGGTTTAATGTGTGGCGGATAAATACAACAAAATAAAACTATACGACCAAGACAAGAACTGTGGTATTTTGTAAATATAATAATAAACGCGAATTCACCCTGTAATTGTCTAACTTAATTAGCAGCGTCCTCCTGAAATGCGCCAACAACATTGAGAGTCATGTCCTCCTCTCTTCCCCCAAGTTTCTAAAAGTAGAATGGGAGGCAGAGCCTTCAGCTTTCAGGCCCCGCCTCCGTGGAACCAGCTCCCAGTTTGGGTTCAGGAGACAGAAACCTGCTTACTAAAATTAAACTTAAGACTTTGCTTTGTCAGCTGTAGATATTCTTATGCTGTGTGTTTCTTAACAGGACTTTTACTGTGAAATCAGCTGAAAAACCTGGAGTTTTCTGCAGATTTCACAATAAAAGTCCGGTTGAGAAATAAATATTTTCTGTCCACTAAAACGCTATAGGCCTTTTAATTTGAAACAGATACTGGAGTGGTTTAACAGAGCTGTACCTCTAACAGAGTGGGGGCCAAACAAAAATATTAAAATGGACCAATAATCATTTTCTTACTCCTACTGTTCTATTATTGTACCAAACAGTAGGAGTAAGAAAAAGACAGCAGGTGAGGCAAATCAGGGTCTATGAGATGAGACACAGAGTTTATGTGAATGATGCAAACATGTTCCTTAATCCTGGTTTACTTTTCATTTCTGAGCTTATGTTTAATGTGTAAACCAGCAGCTACTGCAAGCTTTTGATGTTTGCAGGTTACACAGCAGCAGATGAATCTGTGAAGCAACCAGCACATCGTTAAGATCAATGTGTTTGTCTTTACTGGATTTCAGCTGGGTTAGCTAAATGTGAATATTCGAAGGAAAGCCTCCTTGATGCACTGACCACTCCTCTCTTCACTCCCTGTCCTCTTAACCCTCCACGGTCGCTTCCTGAACTGAATGTTAAGAAAGGTTAAGAAAGTTTTCAAGTTACATGTCAAAATGACAAAGTTATGACTGTCTAACACTTTTATCAGGAAAAAAGTTCTGGTTCCATTCGTACGTTGTGTTCAGATCCACAGTTGTCAGTAACTGTGAAATGCCAGAATGGATGTATTTATAGACTACACAATCCTGTACTGTTGAGGCCTCTGTTGTGTGCGTGCATTTAATCAAGAAGTGTGCTCTAAAGAAACGACGGTGGTGTGATTACAAAGATTAAGGCAGTTAAGACAAGTTAGAGGTCAAAGTCGTTTCCAAGGTGGCAGAGAGAGTGTGTTTGCGTGTTTGTATGTAGGTGTGTGTGCTGATGAGCAACACAGGCATGCAGTTAATCGTGACGCAGGAGGAGGCTTTGTTCGCCTTCCTCTCTGGTTTCTGCACGCCGGGCACGTCCGCCTTCCCCAAGACGCAATTAAGAGTATCCAACGCCCTTGACCGCTGCTTCCCAGCAGCCTCCAGAGGTTCGATTAGAAAGCCGACAACATGCTGCCGAGCCCGAGTTCGGGGACAAAATTATCACAAGAAAGAAAAAAACCAAACAAACAAGCACAACAGCGATTCCCTCAGAGGCGAGAGTCAAACTGTGTTTCAGTGGTGAGCTCTGAGTCACACTATTAAACCGACAAACCCCAAACCTGCAGAAAGACATTTAGTTTGACAGGATGCTGCTGGACCGCAGTGATGCTGAGCTGCTCCAAGGAGGGAGGTCAGCATCCGAATGGGCAGAAAAGTGCAGAACAAATGTTCACCTGCCACTGGAAGATGTTTCAATCCATGGAGAAACAAGTCTGAACTCCCCAGGGAGAGATTTTTGATGAGTCCAGGCAGCGCTTTCCTCCACTTGACCTCCCAGATTTTGTGAAACAGGCAGACCGACGAGAGAAGCTGAAGAAAACTGGTTTATCGGAAAAAATAAAATGCACATCACATGTTTCCAGCTAAGCTATGCATCCTGTGATTGCATGGAGCTGCGTGTGATTGCATTCGCATGAACAAAGCAACATGATAAGGTGCCTGATTACAGATGACTAATGATTACCCTGCAGGGAGGTGATACTATCCTCAGCGGACCACCCGCTCTTCGTTTCTCCAGCTCTTTTTAGCTAAACTGTCACCAGTAAACTCCTCAAATAACTGCTAACTGCCTCGTGAGAGAAGCTTCCTTCTACTCGATGCTGAACCGTCAGTTTGTACAGACGAACGTTAGCATTTTACTTATTCTTCAAAGTTTGGGGAAGCTTCAGAGGGCATTACAGGCCTTTAGAAGGTATACAAGACCTGCCAAGAGATCAAGTCGAAACAATAAAAGCTCCAAGAGAAAAAAAGAGATTTGACTGAACAGCTTCTAAAACTAAATGTGTCACATTCCTACATCTCTGCAGACGTGTGCCTCATATTTATGCGGGTATTGGTTTCACATGGATTTTAACACCCGCCCAGAAAAGGGTCGGTTTTACTGAAATTTATCTTCCAGACATGGAAGATGGATTGGCAAGAATTCTGCTTTTCCTGTCAAAGGTTCATTGAGAAGATACTGCAGCAATTAGCCTCAGAGAAAGCAGACCGTAGTCCACGATCTGGATCAACTATTTTAGCAGTGGGGGGAATAAGTGAGTGAGACCATGTCAGAGTCATAGAAAAATAACCGTTTGGATTTGATGGCCGGCTCATCTTCTCGATCGCTTGGCGTTAGGTCAAAGCTGTGTGAGGCCTTTTTCTAGTCTTGATATTGCGATAATATTAAACGTGTATTGTTGTACAGTTTTTGATTGGGTCATGCAAACATTGAAACACATGACTGCTGTGTGCCTCATGTTCACTTTCTGCGCCACCATCATCTTCTTCAGCACAAATATCAGCACAGCTACAGCGTTCAACTGTTTCTCACCATGTAAATGTTGAAGAAGAGCATGATGTTTACAAACCCTCACAGCCCGTGGCTAAAAACCTTTAGTTGGATCCACAAGTTTGTGCACGAGGACATTTTTTGTAGTTGTGTGTCCGATTTAAAATCCTCTGTGGTGAAGTTCAGAGTTTCAATTCAAGGTATTAAATAAAATTCCCCATTTTTAGTAATACCCAAATAATTCCCAACCTGACTTCTGACACAGATGTGAGGATGCA
>NW_024582536.1:977809-979266 GCF_018398535.1 Haplochromis burtoni | reverse complement strand
CAGAGTTTCAATTCAAGGTATTAAATAAAATTCCCCATTTTTAGTAATACCCAAATAATTCCCAACCTGACTTCTGACACAGATGTGAGGATGCACCAGACTTCAGTGTTTTATAAGACTTTCAGAGTCTTCTAGTGGACGGCAGCTACAAGACGAAGGCTCGTCAGTTGGTCTAGAGCCTGACATGAATATTCCCTCAGCAGTGATGTGTAATTACAGCAGCTAAGAACAGTTACATCAGGAAGGGGGACAACATTAACCAAAATTCAAAGATGAAGCCTGCTCCAGTAAGATGCTGACACCTTAGCTTTAAGTATCTGCTGATGCTAAGTACCCACTGGGAATAGGACAGATCACGAGTTTTCTCTCTAACATCGCAGGGTTTTTACTTCACGATATATAAGTGCATCGAACTGTTGCTGTGAAACGGTGCTATATGAATAAAACTCCGCTGCATGTAATCCAATAATCCAAGTAAAACGGCTCAGAGATGAAAAAACTCAGAGATTTAAATTCTTCCAAACTTTACCAAACTGACTCCTCTGCATATGGTCAAGTAAAAAAACAAAACTGTGCTAGTTTATTTACGATTTTATTTTTATTATTTATTTATTTTTTTTAGCTTGAATTAATTAAAACTGATTAAAAAAACAGGTTAAAAAGCATTTTTATCACTATAGTGATGTTTCTTTGGAGAAAGGTAAAACCTCTTCAGGCAGAGCCATTCTTTCCTGTATGTCAGGAAAAATGTAACGTGACTCGAGTGTGGCTGGAGTTCATGATTTCATAACTTTAGACTCGCGGTTCAGTCAATCTACGCCAAAAAGGACAGATTAAAGGCAAGAGTCAGACTTAAATATTTAACTACGTGTCCTTCATGTTTAACCTCACACATCCTACCTCGCCTCCTTCAAAGAGCACACTTCCAGCCTCAGATCCGGCTCGGGGTTTCTGCTCATTAAGTCGCAGAAACGACTCGAACGCTGCCATTACCGCAGAGATGTTTCCCCCCCAGGACAGCGGGGAAGGAAGATATGCAGAACAATTATCCCAGGAAAATGGGAAGGTGCATTTCCATTTAAATGGTGAAGATAAGATTTGGTGATTGGACTGCAGGATTAAACACGAGAAACAAAGAGAGCATGACGGTTAAATAGAGAGACACGTGTTTCACGGTGGTCCAGCAAAGCTTGTTCCTTCAACAGAAGACGTTCATCTCAAGATCAGCATAATTAATTAAAGCTAAACTTTAAAATCTTAAAAGCGTAACATGTTCACTGGTGATTTCCTGTTTTTCAAACCCTGTAAACTATAGAGGTTGTTGTGAGGAACGTCCCAGCAGACCATCAGGTACTGAAACAGTCAGACAAACGTCCGTGCCATGTTCAAAGTCACTTAAATCTTCTTTCTTCTTCATTCTGATCCTCAATTTTGGTTAGATACGTGTTCACATGCAG
>NW_024582536.1:967891-977789 GCF_018398535.1 Haplochromis burtoni | reverse complement strand
ACAAACGTCCGTGCCATGTTCAAAGTCACTTAAATCTTCTTTCTTCTTCATTCTGATCCTCAATTTTGGTTAGATACGTGTTCACATGCAGTTGAACTTGAATGACCCCTGGGTATCCTGCTTTAAATGCTTGGAAGTAACCTCCCACCATCACCTGTGGGTGACAGGAACACCAACCTGTCCGAACAGCCACAGCGCTCTCATTCCTCCACATGTGTTGGAAGGGAGGGAGCGAGCTTCTTGTGGGGCTTTAGGTAGGAAACGAAAAAACAGGCAAGAGAAGGAGGGAAAAAAGAGTCAAAGGGAGGCAAAAAGCAGGTCCAAAAATAGCATTTTGTTCACATGGAAACCACACAAATGAGAAAGGAGAGGTTTCTACAGAACGGAGCTCAGGTGCTGAAATCAGGAGAGAAGGTGATAAAAATGAGAGGCTGAGGAGGAAAAGCGAGGAGAGTAAAGAGATACCATCATCTGCTTCATTTATCTACTTCCGTTCTGGGTTAATTTTCTTATTAAATATATGACAGAAAATGTCTGCAAATGATCAAAGCACTAGTTCAAAACAAGAAAAGATATTTGACGCACTATTATTGTACATTTCAGACATCTTTTCTTTTTTAAATCAATAACTGTCTCAAAGACAGAGGAGAAGATTGGTAAGGAATTCGAACGAGACAAAGACACCAGAATTAAGCTTTGTGCTCGGTCATGTTGATCTTTGCAGTGCAGGCACAGCATCACTCCCAGCCCGGGGAGGGGATGAGCAGAACTAAGCTCCTCAGCACGACATCGGGATTTCCTCCTTCACCTGGATACAAGCCTGGATTTGTGGGCTGAGTGAATAAAATGAGGTTTGAGGTGTGTGGGAGGCGGTAATTCCTCCGCTCGAGTTCAGGTGAAGGTTTGTATTCCGTCGGCCGACCTGATGATCCCGAGCAATTTACGGCAGATCCAACAGCAGGATTTACTTTGGATTCTGACTCTCCACGTGCTGCGGGCAGAATTAAAGACGTCAAAGGTCCAAAGAAGAGCGAGAAACATAGAAAACCGGCAGAGTTTGTTAGAAAGCAGGAAGAAGAAAACGCACCAACCAAGCAAACACAAGCCAAGATCCTTCGGTTGCTCAGCGTGACCAGCGGTCATATTTTGGGTTGGTATTACAACGTTAATCTTATCATGTCCAAGTTCCTGTCAAACTGAATAAATCCTCTTGTTCTGAATGAGGTGTGTTCCTATTAAAAGGGAGTTCTTCCTCCCCAAAGTTGCCACGTGCTTCTTCACGGGGATCATTTGATCGTTGGGGTTCTTTACTCTAAAGTACTGAGAACAGCATGAACTGGGAGCTCTGGGTCTTGTTAGCCCTTTCTTTGTCACACTGGTTCATGCGTGGTGGAAAAAACTCTCAGGCCTGATTTAGACTTCTGCGCTGAATCTCTGTAGAGCGATGATGTAACCTACGTAAGCGGTCGACGTCGTTGTCAGCACTCATGCTTGTGCATTCACTCCCAGCTCATGGCCGGACGGGACCTTTCCAGTACATGAAGGCTCTCCGACAGTCCAGCCAGAGTCCTGCAACTAGGACTGCGCCATAACACACCATCCATACTAACCCTGGGTATATCTTTGCATGGTTTACAACACCATTATTAAATGAATAAACGATGCAATGATGTCATGCTGATATAATTTTGAGGTTATATTGCCCACGCCTACCTTCAACATATGAAACCGAGTAATTACAGTTTTCACACATCACTGAAGGCCGAAATCTAACGCAATCTGAGATCCAACACAAATTGTGCTGCGCGCCCCCATCCGACACTCATGAGGCCCCAGAAGATGATGACAGCGTATCGTTTGCATTACAACATGATGAGAAGGCTTCCTTTCCCACTAAATACCAAATCAAATTACGCCTCTAATGACGATGATCTATAAAACCTGCGCACACGCCTCATCAGCTTGAATGAATCAGATCATGCTAACAATTTCTGCAAAAGCAAAACCGCTTCCCAAACTCCTCGTGTGAGGGTTCAGAGTCGCTACTCTTCCACGTTTACCCAACAATACATTGAGGAGGAGAGCAGGAATGAAAGACTGTGAAAGCAATAAATCTTGCTCTGTCCCAGGACTCTGCTCAGATACGATAAGAGAAATGTTTAGGAAGGAATAAAAGCTGGAGGGAAAATGGAGTTATGATGAGGTGACACGCAGGCACAGATTTGTTTCCTTTCATAAAAACCTGCCCTCGCTGCTCCATTTACTAACTCAAGTATTTTTTCTCTGCCTGTCACTTTGTAACGAAGGACACGTCTTTTTTTATCCCGTCTTTGGATTCTTCAGCTGATTAATGAGCTTCAGGTGAACTTTTGGCACAAATACACCTGAGAGCTGGTAACTGGTTTTAATGTCGCTGGTTATAATTAAAAGCACGGTCAGGATTTTGACCTTTCATCTTCATGTGCACATCACAAAACACAGTTCTGCCAAAAATGTTCGATTATAGGTGGTGAATTTTGCAAAAACTGATCTGGAACTCAACAATAGCCCGACTGAGGTCATAAATCATGTTTTCAGCTTCTCTACACTGTCTTTCTTAATGCTGCATGATTGGTGGTTTTGAGTCTCCTGCTGAAATTACACCTGAAAGTCACACACAGTCGAGTCTTTTTTCAAACACCTACTCTGAAAATTATCAGCCACCAGGGGCGCTGTGGAGTCTATCGAGTGTGGATGTAATATCGGCATGAAAATATAATTAATAATTAGACCTCTGTGCACTGAATCATACCTGTTATTAATCTCTGTCTCTCTTCCACAGCATGTCTTTATCCTGTCTTCCTTCTCTCTCCTCAACCGGTCGCAGCAGATGGCCCCGCCCCTCCCTGATTCTTCCTGTTAGAAGGGAGTTTTTCCTTCCCACAGTCGCCTGCTTGCTCACAGGGGGTTTGTTGGGTTTTTCTCTGTATGTATTATTGTAGGCTCTTCCTTACAGTATAAAGCACCTTGAGGCGACTGTTGTTGTGATTTGGCGCTGTGTAAATAAAACTGAATTGAATTAATCATCAACTAACTTTATTCAACAGGTCCAACATTACTGGGAAACACAGACCTTACAACTGCTGTGAGGTTTCTGTGCTGCTGTGACGTTGACTCTGTGTGGGTGTGGCCTACCAGAGCGCTCCTTTGTTTCCGGGGTGTGTGTCGTGCTCCTGCTCTGTGGAGAGGAGGGTGGGGTTTTTGGTGATTTAGTTTTTTATTTATTTTTTATTTAGTCTTTTGTTTGGTGAACATTTTCTGGGTTTTGTTATATTTCCTTTATTTTGACAGTTTTTTTGTCAGTTTTTTCAGTTTAATTATTAATAACAGAAAAAAACTTTACTTTTACAGAGACGTGCTTTAACCTGGAGACACAATCATTTGATTAAAGATAAGTCCGACTAGAGTTTCTTTGAAAGCTTCATTAACACCAACAAGGCAGATGTTGACAGATGATGACACCTGTTAACTTGGACTACAAACAGCAGCAATAACAATGTGACACTAAGGATCAGTTCTGCAGCCGTGAGACAAATACTTTGAGTCTAGTTAATCCAATCTGAGAGAAGATCATTTAATATTTTAGCTGTTTTTATTTTATTTTATGATTAAATTCAAAATGTTTTATATTCTCTGTATCGCGGACAGAACAATGAGCTGCGTTAAACTGCTATGAAGCATAAATATTAACGCTCACTGTGAAACCAGCAGAATCTTAAATACCACAGAACCAAAAATTATCAACTGATTATTGAATCTGGAGTCTGTGAATCTCTGTTGCTTGTATCAGCTCCAGAGTCAAACGATAATTTTCTACCAGAGTCTCTAATGCTGCAAACAGGAGAGCCTGAATTAGCTCCTCCCACTTTGCAGATGAAAAACAGGCGTATCGGCAGATTTCTTAGAGAAACAAAAATTGTGGCGTAAACCAGTTTGTCCCTTGGTTCAATATGAGCCTCTCTAAACTCTAAAGAAAGCAGGAAGCATAGTGTCAGATACAGCTCGCGTAAAAAACGGTGACGCTGCCGCTTTAATCCTGACAAGGCTACGACATGCTTCATGTGTTGGCCGGGTTTGATGGAGTCTGTGTTGTCGAATGTTGTCGTCCAGCTGGTTCTCAGAGTGGATTTGACAGCTTAAAATCATCCCGAGGATCACAGCAGACAGCAGCAGGATGTGAACAGAGGATGAGGTGGATCAACACCTCAAGCACACATGTACGAGGAAAAGATGGCGACTGAATGATAAGCAACCAGACCTGTCAGAAATCCTGTGGATTAGTCTAGAGCTGAAGTCTAACACTAGAAAAGTGCTATATAAGAATCAGTCCATTTACCATTTAACACCACTTTTAGTCCAGTTTAAAGCTAATGACTTGTCTGCAGGGTCATGGGCAGCATCCTCATCAGAGATACACAGGCCTCCTTCTTCCCAGCTCATCCGTGGGGGCACGTGGGCATTCCCAGTCAAGAGAGCCAAGTAAGCAAACTTGATTTCTACAGAACGTTTAAAACCAAAGTGCGCTACACTAAAACAGAATAAACCTGTTCCTAAAAAACTGACGGTACACACCTTCACAGAAATCAGCCGTTTCCAAACGCTTAGATTTGGAAACAGTCGCTGAGGTTGTTCGTCTGAGGTTGTTTAGGTCATTCCAGAGAGGCGGGGCAACAGCAAAGATGATGACGACTGACTGACATTCAGACCTTAATGATATTGAGGGAATATGTGGACACGGCGTATCTACCACACATGCAGGTGAGAGACCGGCTTTAAACACAAACGGCGCCGCTTTAAACTGGATTCTGTAACAGTGCAAGGCTGCAAACACAGGAGTGAAGTCGTCCAGTTTAGATGTAATTTAGGAATGCATCATCCTTTCCAGATGAGAAGGTTTTTGTTTGATTGGCGACTGCTGAGCTGGAACAAACTGCTCCTGATCACTGCATTTATTTGTCTGCAAGCTTGTGCCAAAGTTTTGAACCTGTGCTTTATTCAAAGCAGTAAAAAAGCCCCGATTATCCTTCAACCTCTCAGTTAACAGTGGACAGCCTAACTGGGTCTAACCCCGGGCCTCCTCCTGGAACACCCACCCAGGAGTTGGATGCCCGAACCACCTCATCTTGCTTCTTCCACTGCAGGAGTGTCGGCTCTATTGCGAGTCCTTCCCAAACGTTTCACCCTATCATTAAGAGAGAGCCCTGCAGCTACGACGCACTGCGCCTTCAAACCTCTGAGGCCTCAATCATTCTCCACGATTTGCAGATCCTGTCTGATTGGAGACTTTTTGGTGAAGGTGACAGCTGAATTGTGGGATATGAGAGCTGGCCGCACAACAATAACACTCATTCCCGCGTGTGCAGAAAAGTTTGATGCTGCAGGAAAACTAGTTTACTTTGCTGATTGCCTGGAGAGAAAAGCAGCAGCTCAGCATGTATAATTGATTGGCAGTTTTTGTGCGTTACTGTGTGGCCCATTAAAAAAAGGTCACCTCTGAAACAGAACAGCTCTCACTTCAGAAAATCAAACATTTGCCTGAGAGACAGCCATCGCTCCAGTTCCATATTCAGGGCAGAGAATAATGAGTCGCGGGAAAACAACGCACGGCAGGGAGATTTCGGTTTGAGGCGAGCGCGTGGCAGCTTTGGCGTGTGTCGTACCTGTCCAGGTCTTCACTGTCCTGCATGTTGAACAGCATGGATGGGATCAGTTTGTCCATGTGCTGCGGCTCCCAGATGATGGCCTGCAGCTCGTCGTTCACCGTCTTCCTCACCACGCCCTGCAGACCTTTGATCCCGGCCACACGGATCCTGACGGCAGAGATTAGAGAGACTCAGAGGAAGAACAAGGCACACATCCAGCTGTGGACAGAAGTTTACATCACTCATCACAGGCATGAATGTCATGGTCATTTTGGGATTTTAACAGCACAAACCATTAAAGACTATGAAAACAAATCTGGGTGCACAACTTAATTCATTTTCTCGAATCCACACAGGGTCAAATATATACACAGCTTTTTATAAGTGGTACTGAAATTATATCTTTTAACTTGAAAGGGCGGAGGCCTAATAGCTTCCCGTTAGTGTTCATGATCGACTACAGGTGCTAGTTTCTCTTTGCAGCATAAACAAGATTTGACAGCACTCACTGGACTGACCAACACTGTGAACAACGGGAAACTCTGAGGAACTCCTTGTAGATTTACACAGACTGGGAGGGTCTCTGGGAGATATTTCTGAATAACTGAGGATTAAAAGGCCATCCATTTAAATGACCGCACATAAATATTCACATATGTCACCACTTTGGGTCTGCTTCCAGATGTGGGCAAATTGTCACCCTCAGGCGAGAGGAATTTGGTTAGGATGTTCAGGAACAACCCAGGAACTAAAAAGGCTTAAGGCTAATGTAACCTGGAAACTGCTGGAACACCAGCATCAGTGTCCCCAGTGAAGTCAGTTTTACCTGGTCATGGACAAACAGCTACCAGACAACATCACGGTGCTTTTAATCTGAAAATGTCTCTCAAATAACTCACTGCTAAAGACTAACCTTCCAAGTTCTTCCCTCAAATTCCAAATCTTATCTCACTTCAGAGCAAAAACATCCAAACCTTTGATTTAATCTAATTTTCCGCCTGAGAAGAGGTTCAACAGCCTGCACAGCAGAAATGTTCAGGAGCAAAGTGAGGCCGACTTCACCTTTTACTATTTCGTTTTTGGACACGGATAACTCCATGAGCAATAACACAAAGAACAGCACTGATGACCTCGCCTGAGAGCTAATCTAATCACTGCCACAGAAATCCTATTTGGGAATTCCTCTCCACCTACAGCCGACACTGCTGAGTGGAATAATAAAACACTGAGGGAAAAAAAAGAAGCAGCGTCAGAAATCAAACCGTTTATAGCTCAGCGGTGGCGGAGAGGTATAGAACGCACTCAAAAACAATCCCAGCATCCCCTGGCTCTCACCGCACCACCCACCCTCAACCAACCTGCAGCACGCACACACCCTCATACATACAAATGCAGATAAAAGAGGCTTTTTATGCACGAATACGTGCAGACACCTCGTCGCTCGGAGAGGTCTCAGCTGCTGCAGTGAGATTTCAGAAACTCTGGAGGAGGGAAGTTATCTTCACAGTGAATGAGACAGAAGTCTCCAGGTATTGTTTTAATGCAGAGGGCGAGCGCCCCGGCGGGGAAAGCATCTTCTAACGTGCTGTGTGGTGTCACAACCTCACCGCCGCTGCCAAACCAGCTATTTTTTACCCTACTTACAATAAAGATCGCAAGCAGAGAGTTTCTCAGTTTCACAGTAAAAATGCGAGTGCCTGACGTCTGCCTCTTTTTAAAATGTAAATCTCTGCGTCGTGTTCATGAATGAGGCGAGGACACAGCGGGACACTGATGGAGAGAGTAATGTGGATGTTTTACCTTCTATTGTGGTAAAGTCTAGGGCTGTGATTCTAGCTAGGGGTGCGAGAGGTCCCGGGTTCAAATCCCGGACAAGCCCCCAATTCATGGTATGACATTCCTATCCTCACCAATGAACAATGAGCTCTGTGTAGCGAGATCGAACATACAAGTGATGGAAAAGGACTTCCTCACAAGGGTGCCTGCGCTCTCCCTTAAAGACGGGGGTGAGGAGCTCTGTCATTCAGGAAGAACTCAGAGTAGAGCTCCTGAGACTGGGCATCTAACCAGGACGCCTCCTGGACACCTCGTAGCTGAGGTGTTTCAGGCATTTCCAATGCTGGGCATCTCAGGCAAGACTGCTGCCCACATGACCTGGACCCGGATAGCGTCTGAAAACTGATGTAATCCTTCCCTCAACCTGAAACTAAGAAATTAGCTTAGTTTCTTAGGTTGGTGGAGTCAAGTTCTTTCATGTTTTAATCAGAAATGTTTTTCTTTTTGTTTGCGTTTATTGTATTTATAGTGTTTTATGTTTTGTGGTCCATCAAAGTCTTTACACCTTGCTAGTTTGGAAGGTGTCGGCCTGAATCTGCACTGCAGTATTTTTATTAGAGTCATTAGAAAGAGTGCAGCTTTAAGTTGTTGCATTAGCTACATCGTAAGCTTACGCAAGCCTTACTTGTCAGATCCCCTTTTCAAAGGCACAAAAAGACTCAGCTTGAGGCTTCACAGCGAGACGTCGTAAAACACCGAGCAACATCACGTGGACTACATCTGTCTTTTATATACAGTCTGTGGATCGGCGTTGACTTTTTTCTCCCTACTTGCAGCTCCTGCTTGCTTCTTTTATATTAGATATATATATAAGACTTTATATTTCTGGACTACACGCGGCTTGCTCGACTGTTTATTATTCTCCTCAGCTCCAAATCCTGTGGGCTTGCAACATTATATATTCTTCTCTCGTCTCGAAAGACTGCTGACTGTGAGTGATTACTCTCAACCAGCCATTTTCCTCTCGGTCTCAAATTTGTGCTGCATCTTTGTTTCAACAAATCATCACCTAATAAAACTGCTAATGTTTCCTAAATAACACCTTCACCAGCAAATAACTGAGGGAGCTTTAGGTGTCGAGATATAATCTGAGGAATAAACTGTCAGACTACCACCTGTCAGGTTCAAGCAAAGTTATTTTTGTTGTTTTTAGTGATGCTGCCATGAAATATTACTCATTTAAAGGTCTCATAAACATCCCTGTGATTTCTGCTTTATTACACAATAAAAACGTTTCTGAAAGATCAAAGAAAATCAAATCCACGTTAAAGATTAAAGACGGCTAAAAGCCCAACGGGACAAATCAGTTTCCTGCTGTATTCTCTCATTACTGTGAGTGAAGTTGTTGCTGTGGAGGGAAGAATGAGCTCCTGATGCTGGAAGCAATGCAGGCAGGTACGCTCCTTTCTCTGTAGCCTCATTTATGCAGAGCCTTCCCAGCACATCATTCCATCATCATCATTTCAGATCCTTATATTTCAACCTGGCCGGTGGAGCAATGCTTTCCTGTGGTGGTGTTACCAAGCCCCGCCCTCTCAGAAGAAGGCCCGAAAATCTAAATCAGTCAGACGTAATTCTAATTCTTTATTCACTGGATTCTAGTGGGGGTGAGAGCGGCCCTGGTGGGGATTTTGTTTCCGCCCCTCTTTTGGCTGAAGCATGTTTCCTCGCTGGCTTGAAAGAGGTCGTTCATGAAATTTTCAGCGGTGGAGGAGCACCATGACATGTCTTCATAATACTCCAAAATGATGTCGCGGCATGAAGCCCGGATTTTAGAAGTAAAGCTCGCTGCTTCCAGATTTTAATTTGGTCCAAAATAGCAGCTTCGAGTGAATCGGCCTGAACACAAAAAGGAAACCAATCATTAACTCAGACTGCTCCAGGGGAGTAAAATTATAACTTTGATTGAGAATCAATGGTTATATTTTAAATTTAGGATTATTCGGCCTCTCCTGAGTGCAACAAACAACAGTTGAGTTGTGGAGTAGTGCTGGGCGATATGGAAAAAATATTTATCACGATATGAATTATTTTATATCACAATATACCACCTGACCTGTGGTCATCTAGAAAGTACGCAGTCTGTAAACAGCAAGTGCCGAGGGTGCAGTCTTTGTTTTGAGTTACCGTAAAGTATGTCGCAAATCCGGGTGCACGTACAGCAGCACCAGCTAGCAAACCACAAGACGGAGTTTCTTTGCAAAAAATATCATTTTTTTATACTTTATTTTCTCTTGCATAAAGTTAAGAGCATGTATAGTGAGAAGGCAACACTAATATATTTGCCACAGGCTATTTAACCCTTTAAGACCTACCATAGAACCAAGTCCGCCAGAGCTTATCTTTATGTTTTTACATGCTGTAGTGCTATTTGTGGGAGC